>NC_134402.1:28534803-28699803 GCF_038048845.1 Mixophyes fleayi | reverse complement strand
TACCAATGGTCCTGACAAATCCATATCCACGTTCTCAATGCCTATCAAAATGGTCTATAACAAGACAGTGGCATATGCTTAATATTCTTTGACAACGTGAAAGATTCTTCTATTGTAGCGCCTTAGGTGTATAGTCACCAAATGGTATCTGTCATACATACAGTCCCACAATCGGCATATCAGACAAGATGTTGCATTCTCCAAAGATGTTTGTATTTGGGATGACACTACGCATCCAATAATTCAGTCGCTTAGTGTAGCACAATTGGACTTATCTGATCTGAGACTTGGGCATAAATCCATCCGTTGGAATGGCCATTCAATCCAGGAAATAAGGTGAATTGTGCTCACACCATTGCTGCTGACATTAGAGATCAAGTGTGATTCCAGATGTGATGTCAACTGACTCGTTTCTCGGTTCCAATCGAACAGTTTCATCAGAGGTAAGTATATATATATATATATATATATATATATATATATATATATATATATATATATATATATATATATATATATATATATATATATATATGTGTGTGTGTGTATTGCTGAGCTGAATAATATACATTAAGTATTTAGGTTGTAAACTTGGATAAATTATGTCCACTGTACTGTTTGCTTTTCTAACAGAGCACACAGAGTGAATCACAGCTTGCAGTGTTCGATGAAGTTGAGGTCGGGGCTCTGTGTGGGCCATTCAAGTTCTTCAACATCCGACTCATCAAACCATGTCTTTGTAGTCCTTGCTTTGTGCACTGGGGCACAGTCATGTTGGAATAGAAAAGGTCCTTCCCCAAACTGTTGCCACAAAGTTGGAAGCATAGCATTGTCCAAAATGATTTTGTATGCTGAAGCATTAAGATCGTTCACTGGAGATAAGGGGCCTAGCCCAAACCCTGAAAAACAGCCCCATACCATTATACCTCCTCCACCAAACTTTACAGTTGGCATAATGCAGTCAGGCAGGTAACATTCTCCCAGCATCCACCAAACCCAGACTTGCCCATCCGTGATTGGTCTTGGTGATGTGAGGCTTGCATGCAGCTGCTCATCCATGGAAACCCATTCCATTAAGCTCCTGCTGCACAGTTACTGTGCTTACATTAATGCAAGTGGAAGCTCAGAACTCTTCAGCTATGGAATCAGCAGAGTGTTGCTTACCTTTACGCACCATGCACCTTAGCAGTTGTTGACCCCGCTCTGTGATTTTACGTGGTCTTCCGCTTTGTTGCTGTTCCTAAATGCTTCCACTTTCTAATATCACTTACAACTGGATGTGGAATATCCAGCAGGGATGAAATTTCACGAACCGTCTTATTGCCAAGGTAACATCCTATCGCAGTACCACGCCTGAAGTCACTGTGCTGTTCAGAACGACCCATTTTGTATCACAAATGTTTGTAACTGTAGACTACATGGCTAGGTGCTTGATTTTATACACCTCTGGCAACGGGTCTGATTGAAACGCCTCAATTCAATAATTGACAGGTGTGGCTAATGTAGGGTTTGATACTTCGTCTGTTGGACGCGTTAACTTGGTGCTGCCCTTTACCCAAAATAAATACATAAAAAATGGCAGCGATTTTCAGAGCGCAATATAGTTCAGCTATATGGGCGTATGAAAGAAACCGGGTTTTTTTGTTTTTTTTTGTAGTATAAATAACTGATAAATATTATGCTGGAGTTACCATGAAGATTAATTGGCCAGATGCTATAATAAGCTCATTCATGGCTATGTACATTTCTTTTGTAATTGCTTTGGGGTAATTGGTTTACTTTAGTACACAGAACTGCTCTGCTTAATTATCCAATTAAAGGATCTTGCTAAACATGTAGGAATTCTGTAACAATTTTATGTGTTATAATCTATCGTATCCAATGGCCGGATATAATGATAGAAGCAATGTTTGCGTTGCAGTGTGCACCTACCAGTGTTCTAGGTTATACACATCCCTTTGTTTTATATACAGTCTTTGCTGCATAGATCCGTATTGATGAGCTTCTCTGCACTGGCTCCCATGCGTCTGTTTGGCTGCTAAATGTGTAGTAACATGAGCCCTGTGCAGTATATTAGTAAAATGTGTATTCGTGATGTCTGTATCTGTGAATAAGTGTTTTAATGATCCATTTTCCCTCAAGTACGTCCCTGTTCAGTTTGTATAAACCAGTTTCTTGCCCACCAGATGAACTGCTACAGGATGGGTGGTCTGGGTTTACAAATCTCTTAAAGTCAGTTTTTATGTTACACGCTTGGTTATTAATCTCTCTCTCCTGATCATCCCCATGTAAATGGTTGGCAACCTGTAGCCAATCAGATCGTTCTGCTCCCAGCATTCCATGCAGGTTCCGATGTTGTGGATGGCGGTGACTTGTCCAATCATGATTGTGTTAGTGAAGACTGGGCTACATGTGACCGGGACTGTGTCATGACAAGAGGTAGCTACTGACTGAGGGTTAGATAGTGAAAGGAGCAGAGTCCTCCTACAGTACAGAGCAGGAAGAGTGCTGTTATATGCACCTCCTATATAAAACATACACTCACCTGATTTATTGATCGGTATATATGTTTTGGTTATATATTGTTTTCTGTGTGTGTGTATAGAGCACACAGCATATGTCGTGTGTGTGAATGGACGTATCTGGGCCATGCTGCATGCTTGTTTTAATAGAATAAGCTACTGGGACTTTTTTCCTGACCTTTTCAATACTGTACGCTCCTGAAGGAGCACAATGGCACTAAGCTAGGAAAGCACACTGGAGGAGAGGTCATTTGCACAATGGACTAGTTCCACGACTGTAAACTTGTATCTCTGCTCCATTAATTTTACAGCAGCCTGTTCTCATCGGCGCTGCACATCCGAAATGCCTTGTGCAAATGTTTTTCAATTTCCGTTTCTATCCTTCAAAATGAATGATGCTTTTAAAAAAAACAACAACTTACATATTTTCCTCTTCCATTACATAATCCAGTTATGTGTCTGTTTTCTTGTTGTAATGAAATGTTTTTTTATGGGTTTTTTTGTTAATTTTTATAAATACATGTATAATAATTTTTCTGGGCGGTGTCTACAGCACAGCTTCAACTTGGCAAGTACCTGCCCCCTTTTATGGTAAAACCAAATATAGTGCATAATTGCTGAATTGTTAGACCTCCCCCTCCGGAGAAACGGAGGGATTTCTCTATCTGGTCTCGGGAGGTTTGCCAGAATCCACTCTTCTCGCAACCATTCCCACTACAGTCCGCAGGTATGTGTCAATGTATATGGGAAATAACGAAATTTTACTTGTATAGGAGAAATGTTTTTGCACCTTCTGTCTGTTCTAGAGGTTCTCCTCCAATCTAGAGTTTGGCCACCTTCAGATAACTTTATTGGCTGGAACGGTGCTCTTCATTTGCATGAGCTGTATATTATAGCTGTCGCAGGAAATGACATTGCTGCGCTGTGCGCTCTGCATTGGATAGAACTGTATCCAGGGATCAGCTTTTGTGTTGATTAAATAAATAAATAAAGGAAGCCAGAAGAATAAAGGGGTATATTTAAAGGTAAATTGGGGAGTGTGCACCGTACTTATCGACTTTCTCACGCCTGTGTCCGGAAGTTGCCTGGGGGGAGGTGGGCGATTTGGGGGTGGGGCTATGCAAATCACACTGTTTGACTCCGCCCCTGCATAATAATGACACATGCGTCATTTTACAGCGTGGGTGGGGTCAAATGTCGCAAATCGAATAATTTTGGATCTAATATTGCCCAATTCGCTAGGAAGTGGATAGATGCGGGAGGCTGCCATACTCTCTCAGGAGTCTGGGAGACCTACCCGGAATCCGTGTTTCTCCCGGAATATCCTGGCAAGTATGGTGTGTGCACACACCAATAAAATTACAGGTATGTAAATTTTGACATTCCCTTTAATGTTGTCTACCTTCCGGCTTGCCCGCGTGTGTGGTTTTCTGTTGATCCCCCTGAGATATTAGAACACCCCCTCCTCAAAATACATACTAGATTAAGAATAATTTTGCACAGTGGGACAGTAGTATATTTCAGAAGGAATTATGATGATGACCTGTATACGGTCTGTTCTGCAGCAGCCGTCATTAATCATGTAAAATCCACTGCCTAGGATGCTGTTGGCCTGTGTTGTGTAGACATAGGAGGGCAGCAGAGACTCTGTACATTGAAGCATCACTTCCTGGTCATCCTTTCTCTAATCCTGTCCATGAGATGTCAGGCTTTAATGAGACTGCTGTTCTGTGATGGGCGAACGTACTATTACGGATGAAGCTTTTTAATATGAAAAATTTGGCCGGGTCAACGCTGTGGCCCTCTGTTACATCAGTCCTTAGTTACATACCGGGTTGGAAAAAATACCCATGTATGTAGAATAAAACCTTTTCATTTTTTAAAAAACAAAACCACTCCCCAAAAAGCGTAGTCCTATTTTCCATAAAAGAGGAATAATTCCTTCCTGATTCATACAGGAATCGGACAAATCCCAGGATACAGATAAGATCATATTTTTAATCACGTAGCCCTGCGCCTTGTTTTACAAAGACGTGTCTTTAGTGAATGCTACATGTAGCCCACGTTAAAGTGTACTGGTGGTAATCTACCTTTTCAAGAGGAAGACTTTGTGTTATAGGTTAAATGTCTCTGTCTAAGTGTACTAGCAGTAACCCTGCTAAGATTACACCCTGGAGGGGGCTGTAAGAGTCTGAAGAATCCACTTTAGCAAATAATGGCTCTGTCGATTTGAATACCTTTTTAGCTTCGTACTGCAGAAATTCTCTGTCCATAAATTGCATGTTTCAGCCGTGATTTGCTGGCTTTTATCTATAACCTTGTCTCTATTGTTGCTGTCTTACTAATGGTTTGACATGGCCTGGCCTTTTTTCCACTTCCTGACTCTGAGCTAATGGGGGGGGGGGAGGAAGCGCGTGTGTTGGCATGTGTTTGGCATACAATAACGGAGAATGCATAATTAAAATGTAACTTTCGTTTACATTCAGTGGAAGCAGCCATTTTCTGGGTGGAGTCTATGTATTTGAATGCAGACTGACAGGAACTAGGTGGAACAATGACCTACACTGTTGACATAATTTATTTATATAGTGCCAGCAGATTCTGTAGCGCTTTACAATTGGGGAAAAAGCAGTAATAAAACAATACTGGGTGATACATACCGACAGAGGTAAGAGGGCCCTGCTCGCTAGCGCACAGTCTACATCATGCCTTAGTGATGTCACTAGTTCCTAGTGAACTGATTGGTTACATTCAGTGATGTAGCCAAACGTGTCCCGTTTGTACACTCCAGATTGTTGTGGACATGCTACTATAATGTATAGGTAGAATGTTCTAATAATGTGATTGTATCAAGCAAAATGCTTGTTCTAACCAAGAGTACATATTTTCTTCTCTTATGGGATCTGAACATATTAAGCTCTAACCCTGTTCCATCTGGATTCTCATACCTGTGACTCTGTATTTAATTTTTGTAGCCACAATTTGCAGATAACTGATGTGCTAGAGAAGAAATAAGCTGCCTGCACTTGGTTAATCCCATATTATGTATGGTACCAAGTGCATGGCAATATAAACTCCCTATATGTATACAAAACAAGAAGACAAATGTTGGCGCTTATCCTTAACACTGAATATCTGTGTGTATCTAGCAAAATGAAAACATAATGTATTGGTTCACAATTTGATTAAAACATTTAAGCCTGCATCCCAACGTCAAGGGCACCTCATTATATGCAGGTCCTACACCGACCCATATGCTTCAAACACTGTTAAAAAGCCCAAAGTACAGGGGCTTACATCTAGTAAGAGCAGGCTTGTGGGCCACACCCAAATAAGCCTTAAATAAGCTTGATGGACAGCTGTGAAGACATTTTGAGACAAAACTAGAGCAGAAATAAGCCCGTGCTCTGTTAATAGCATATTATATATGGTACCAGCTGTGTGGCAATATAAACTCCCGATACGCATACAAAGCATAAAGACAGTTGTCGGCTCTTATCCTTAACACTACATATCTGTGTGTATCTAGCAAAATAAAAACATGAGGTATTGGTTCATATTTGATCAATTTTTTTTTCGTTTTGTTTTACATACATGACCTTTTTATATTGCCATGCAACTGGTACCACATATAATATAGGATTAACTGAGCGCGGTCTTATTTCTTCTCTGGTTTTGTCTCAAATGTTCCTTAAATAGGCTTGATAGATAGCCAAGACAACATATAGCAATATTTTGAGTGAGGCTCACAAGCCAGCCCTAGTTAGATGTAAGCCCCTGTACCTGGGTGGTGAGTGCATCTCATTTTAACTGCATTTTTAGTGATGTTTGCATGCAGGTCCTACACTGACCGTTATGCTGGGATGCAGGCTTGTGATGTTTTGATAATAATGTGAACCAATATCTCATCATTTTTTTTTTTTTATTTTTTTTTTTTTGTGTGCTAGATACACAATATGCAGTGTACAGGATAAGCGCTGACAACAGTTGTCTTTTCACTGATGTACTAACTTCCCTAGGGAACTTTTTTCTGTTTTTGTAGAGCTTGCTGAATAAGGCTGCTGTAGTCTCTCCTCTAAGATGCTCTGCTTAAGTCACTCTTGGTAAAAGTTGAATGTTGACATCTCTGTCATGATTATTTGAGCAGTAGCAGCCAAGTGACTGGTAAAATAAATATACTTGGAAAATGTATATTATAATACAGAGGAAAATATATTTTCCCCTCCTCTAAGTAATCTGTATTCCTGCCAGGT
The DNA here is from genome assembly GCF_038048845.1 of Mixophyes fleayi. Classification (NCBI taxonomy): domain Eukaryota; kingdom Metazoa; phylum Chordata; class Amphibia; order Anura; family Limnodynastidae; genus Mixophyes; species Mixophyes fleayi. Next base: position 28,693,028 of record NC_134402.1, on the reverse strand, counting down.
CTTCGTTACTTACATGAAACTCCTTTTAAAGAAGCAAAGCATTAAGTGATCACAAGCCTTTAGTTGATCAGCTACAGTATTCCTGTTTCCCTATAGAATGCAAGCTTCAGTGGATACATCCCTGGCATAATGACACTTATAACTCTAGCTCACTCTGCCTGCGAATATCATTGTAACCTGGAGCAAGCTGTGGAAAATGTGAGGATATTGCTTCCCCTGAGATGTAAAACATCAGGTTGTTAGAGGAGCTTGGCTCTTCCTCGCACAGGATTTATTAGTGTATACACACACACATCTTAATGTAAGTGCACACACAGCTGCCCGAATGCCCCCCTCGCGCAGATGCTCAGAATACACTGATCTGTTACCTACCATCAGTCTCAGGAGGCCGCTGACATTTTCATTGACGTCTGCCCTGGGGCAAATGTATGTGACGGTGCCTGCTGTCAAACCGTTTTCCAGCAAATGGATCAATTAGTTGGAAGCACTGATGGGATGTCCTGTCCTCCAGCCCGCTGAGCAGAGAGATGTCAAGTAAAATGAATTTCACACTGCTAAGCCCAGACCGTTCACATTGGCTATTTACAATGGCTTCATATATATAGATTTTTTTTTTTTTTTTTTTTTTATAAAGGATTCCATTTTATATATCTATGTATATTTTTATTACAGTTGCTCACTGACCCCCGTGAACTGGTTTTGGTTTTAGTTTTGGACCTGGATTAGCTTCGCGTTTTGGTTTTGGCAAAACCACCCTTGTGTTTTTTTGGGTTTTGGATTTTTTTTAGAAAAAATCCTAAAAATATGCTAAAATCGCATAATTTTGCTCCTTTTTTGTTCCTACATTATTATTAACCTCAATAACACAAATTTCAAGTCATTTGCAGTCAATTTTGATCACCTCACATGTCACGATATTTACATACACTTTCGAACAAAGACTGCAGCGACCTGGCTGGATGGTAAGCGACAGAGCAACGACACAAACACACGTCAGTTCCTACTATCTAGGACACATTGGCACACAGCAGTGGCAGAAAAGATAAATGGGGGTCCGCCCTCCCTCCCACTCTCCGTGATGTTGGATCTTTAAAAGGAATTCAAAACTTGCGAGATCCGACGACGTCACCATGACGATTTGCCTCATTTTCAATACCCGAAGTTCGGGTTCCGAGGAACCGAGCCTGAGCATCTCTAATTTTTATATTGACCCTTTAGCTCAAGCCTGTCCAACCTGCGGCCCTCCAGGTGTTGTGAAACTACAAGCCCCAGCATGCATTGCCTGTAGACAACCAGTTGATAGCTGGAAGGGCATGCTGGGACTTGTAGTTTCACAACACCTGGAGGGCCGCAGGTTGGACAGGCCTGCATTAGCTTCTAAATTGGTTTATATTGATGTAGTTTCAATATGATGAATAATTGGGGTCATTTGGCTTCATTATAAACACTATCCTTGGCACGGTATACACTGCGCCGTTATAAACAGATTTTCTGACGTTCGTATATAGTGCGCTCTTCAGCCCTAATCTGTGATAGAAAGATTGTGGCATTATACGGAGCGCACAGGGGGTGGGGTAAAACCAGTAAATGGCACAAAGGACATTCTATAATTTCTTGTCTTGGGTCTGCCAAGAACCAGCTGTTAATGGCACCTTGCGTTTTTACAGCGAAGGACCGTTTGTTTAGTTTATTGCTTGAGCATTACTTACAATAGAGTACTTTCTTCACCAATGCAAAATATAAGCATTTTGTATAGTAATGAAGGAACGTCTCTCTATTCTCTTTGCAAACTCAAACTTTTTTTTTTTTTTTTATTTTAGCTTTTTATTAATGAGAAATATAGATTTTTATAATATAGCTATGAAATAAATACCATCCTGGTGCCCGTCAGTGGCTGGGCCTCTATTGAGTCACTGTGGTGTTCGGTATGTTTATCCTGTACATAGGAAACATTTGCGATCACATGTTTTTTTCCCACTATTATCTGGGTAGAGAGTTCTACAGTATTTCTTGACTAGGACATTGTTGAAGAGGTTTAAAGGTATTTATCAAGCTGCCGGGGAGTGTCCTGAAATGGGATAAAATGTGAAATGTTTGTACTTATTGGAACATTTTGTTTCTAGCATCAATGTGAGCAAATTATCTTTTATTTCCCTGGTTAAATCTACATGGCTGCTGGACATACGAAGCAGTCTCTATGGTAACTTGATTACTGTCCCTAAGGTATATTTTTAACTGGTTTTTTTTTTGTGTGTTTATAGAGGGAATTTTAGTTTTAAAATAAGACATGCAGCGTTTTTTCAATTTATTTATGGAAGTCCATTATAATAGCTCACATGGAGCTTTTATTGTTAGCCGTTTGAATAAAAACAGTTTGCAAAGTCATACGGTTACCATTGGCAACCACAGTCCCATGACACAGGATGTAGTGAGCAGAGAGGCTTTGGAATGTTTATAGTATAACCCCTCCTCTTTCCTCTGTAGTCATGTGATCATCAAGGAGCTTCATGACTACCTCGGTCATGAGAGGGATTTCAATTTTATTTTTTGCTGTGGCAGCCATTTAAATCTGTCACAAACGTCAATTCTGCAAAGAAAAATGGCAGAACCTCCTGGAAAAAAATCCATTCCATGTTCAACATATAAAAATTGCTGTTTCATAAAACAAAATCTACATGGGGTCGCTGTGTTAATTTGTGTTTTTGATTCCCAGGGGGACAGTAAACTTAATACATGTTTTTGATGTTAATATTTATAGGTTTATATGGCACCACAAAATGTCAAATTTAAAACAAATTCACGACCTTGACTACAAAAATAATAAGTAGGCAAGGAAACTTAAAGTTTGAAATGCAACACGTCACACTGGAGGACAATTTCCTAGTCTGGCTCACATAGGTTGGGTGTGGAAGGCTGGCAGAGTTCTGTGAGAGCGATTTCTACTAAGAAAATAACATTCCATTTCAGAACACTCATATTAGCTCTGAAGATTTCAAAAACAAAGGTCACTTATTTAAAGGAACTGCACTATTCAAATTACAGTAAAGGTGACTTTGGATGCTCGTTTTTATTAAATTATGACCCATTTATGGAACGGTAAGAGTGTAAAAAGTTTGTTAATGTTTGTACACTCTCTCGTGCCAATACTGCATCTGACAGCTTTTGATGGCAAGTCTGCAAGGAGGAGGATGTGTTTACCGCTGTAGAGAGCAGCAAATCAGATAGGAGGGGTGAGTGCACCTAGAGGCCAGGCCAACAGATTGTAGACCAGCAGCTCCCAAACTGTGCGCCATGGTTCTCTGGGGTGCCGTGGCGATCTCACAGGGGTGCTGAGGCCAGGGCCGTTGGTAAGCTGGGTAAGTTAGACGGGGGAGGGGCGCCAAGCGTGAGAGGCGCTCCCCTCCGTCTACCATCCCCCACTTGCCGGCCAAATCAAGATAAAAAATTCTTACCAGTATGGGGGTCAGCGCCTGCCCGCACCTATCTTTCTTTCTGCCCCCTTCACACAGACTGTCTGAAAATGCTGGACTTGATGACCTTACACCAGTTAGGACTGCTGCATGAGATAAGCCTGATCTTGAAGAAAATAAGACAGAAGAAAACAAGAAAGAAGGCCAAGTTTCGTGAACCAAAAAAATGTCTCGACCTCAACAATGGTTTTTTTTTTTTTCCTAAAAATTAGAAAACCCCCATTTTTGGAATATATTACATTCCACTCCCAATTTGCCAGCTCCTGGAATACCTCTGGATAAGTTACCGGATAATTTAAAACACATGAATATGTGACCCAATGTAGGGACTCGATGTTTAGGGTTAGCTCTACTCTTATAAGCAGGAGCGCCTTGACGTGGCGGGTGGCTTATCGTATATTTGCAAATGTGTTACGGAGACTCTGAATCTTATGTACAAATAGAACACCTGCTATTTTACTGGTTCACAGCAGCATGCAGAGGATTCTTCTGTGTAAGCCACAATGATTCCACAAGCTGAGAGTAGACTTCAGTCCTGGTGGGCAAGATACCAATCCCAAATCCTGCTGTAAAGGTTTGTATTATATTTAGTCCTCCAAAAAGGAGGTTTATATAATATGTTGGCCATCGGGTAGAAATTTTAGATGGTGATAAAGGTAGACCAGTTCTTCATTTTATATTACTCTCCAAATAGGAGTTTAACTGTATAATTACAAGAGAAGAACAGATTTTATAGACTGGCTACCAGAAAGGGGGGGTTGTTGTATACCGCCCAGCGTTAAGGGGATGGAGGATTGGGCATTAGACTGTACATAGAAACCAGACCGAGCTTTTCCATCCGTAGAATTTAAAGTGATAAGAATTGAACAACAAGGCTCCCAAATTTTGTACAACAAATCTTTTCAATAAAATATTGGATATTTTATCATTCAATAATAATCCAGATGCTTGGAATCTTGTTTTGAAGGTCTACATTGTTGCCAGCTCTTTAATATTTGAAGCAGCCAATCTGGTGGTCGTCAACAGACTAATTTAGGAGTGGACCGGCAAAATATTTGATTAGGAGTGCTTCTTAGGGTGACTTGTGGAGTTTAAAGGGAGTTTGAGTGATGTCATCGTGCAGCGCAGTGGTTTCTATTGTTTCAGTGTATTTGGCACGTGGGAACAAGTATGGATTCTTCTTTTTGTGGATTTAAATGTGTTCGTTACTCCTTAGAAATGCACATAAGGAAAGGAAACAGGGGGTTATAGTGTCTGCTGCAAGATCCGATTTATCCCATTTGCTTTGCAAGGTGGCAGTAAAGAAGCGATCTCTAGAAACATAACCTGTAACCTTGTTAGGTCAACATTTTACTGGGTCAGTTCAAAGACAAACATGCGACATCTATACTGACTTTATTTTTAGCAAGCTATGAACATTTAGGTCTGAGCAATAAGGAATTTTCAGAAGAAATGCCTTAAATATTTTTTTTAAAAAAAAAATAGTAAAATTGTAAAACTCAACACTATATAGATAACTTTTTGGATCAACAATTGATACGGCAATTGGCAATTTAGATCATTGTAAGGTTTGTAATACTATTTAGAGTCATTAGAAGGTAGGGATTGCCCCGCAAATTAGATATTATGCACCAGGAAACACCTAGGTAAGTGAGGGATTCCAAGCATATTGAAAGCAAGGGTCTCCACACAGATGTGTCTCATGCGTTAATAAAGCAAATAATATGTCCGCATTGTGAGGGTCATGTATAAAAATGATGGAGTGCCTATCAATATGGTTAGCTAGAGAAGAGATCTTAGTTACTTTGAATGAGGGGTGATTGTTGGGTTGCATTTGGCATGAGATTCGGTAACGGAGACTTGGAAATGTTTCACTTGCAGCCCTGAGGTGATGTCCGCATAGAATGTTGAGGGAAAACCACCTATGACAAAGGGCAACTGGGTGGAAAAGCATAATCCAGGATATCTGGGCATTAATCTGCAGTGCAAGGCGAAATAGGTGACCAACTGCAGATTGCTGGCTGAGTATTTCAGTCTGTGGCACGAGCAGCCATTTAATCAGGATCTCCTGTTAGAGCTATACAGAATATCAATCAATAAACGTCTCATCACACCAGGCAATGCACGTTTGTTCCTGTCTATTCCTTAGAAGGCACGGCCAATGCTAATCGTGTCTTAATGGTACTCCGTGATCCTCTTCACCTCATATTGCAGAGTTTCTTTCCTGGTGATTGTGATGGGGAAGGGGCAGTCTAGGATGACCATTCCTCTATCTATAAAGCATGTCGACCCGCAATGACTTGGTGATCATGATACTGACATTTTCCATATGGGATGGCCTTATCGGTCACCAGATTTGAATCCAGTTAACGCTTTATGGGATATTCTGAAACGACGCCTTAGATGCCATTTTCCACCACCACCAACCAGGTGTCCAGTTCGTGACTTGTTCAGTGCTGCGCACTGCCCACTTTTGCCATAAAAGACCATTTATAAGTCGGTCTGCACTTTTGCTTCTGGTTTTTACCCATGAAAAGCACATGATGATAAACTACTTAGATTAGAGAATTCTCTGAAACCGTTTCCCTTTTTATTCCCGTTGCCCTTGGATATGACAACAGACTTGTGTAGATACAAATGTCTCCATTGCACAGTTCTGTGTCCAGTCCAAGGGCAATGAAGAGAAGCCTCTGCCCAGGTAATAGAATTGTCTTTAGTACGTAACATTCTGAGGTTCTGTGCATGGACTCAAATTTTTCCATTTATCCATAGTTTTGAAGTCCATGTGAAATAAGGAGAAAGATAGAGAAAAGCAGTGTACATTAATATACACCAGAACGGCAAATGTGAGCTCTAAGCATAGGTGACCGTATACAAATATACGTGGAAACAAATAAATGTGTGAAACAAGTTGTGAAATTTCCCACGCTGTGAGTTACACTGCTCTCCAAGCGCACACACGCTCGGTGCAAATATCACCATACTGTGACTGATACTGACCTTTTAATAACACTTGCTGCACTTGAATACATTTCTGTGTAATTTTCTGAAGCTCAATCTTCTTTTAAAATCTTTATTTTGAAGATGTGTTATGTTAGGTCTTATTGTATTAAGTAATCCCGTTCTGCTAGTCGGGGATGTTCTCTCTTCTTGAAATTGGCTGGGATAGAGCAACATGTAGATCAGGCCTGTCCAACCTGCGGCCCTCCAGGTGTTGTGAAACTACAAGCCCCAGCATGCTTTGCCAGTAGACAACCTGTTGATAGCTGGAAGTGCATGCTGGGACTTGTAGTTTCACAAACATCTGGAGGGCCGCAGGTTGGACAGGCCTGATGTAGATGGAACACTTTGGCATAGTGGTTAGTATTGCTGCCTCACAACGCTGGTGTCACGAGTTTGACTTTGACCAGTGCCATATCTGTGTGGTGTTTGTACGTTTTCCCTGTGCTTGTATGGGTTTCCTCCCACACTCCAAAAACATTGTGATAGGTTAATTGGCTTTTGACAGAAATGGACCCTATTTTGTATGTGTGTGGTAGGGATTTAGACTGTAAGTTCCTTTGGGGCAGATGTGAATGTGATGCTATAATCGGATTCTAGAACATGATAGCTGGAACCTGATTGGTTGCTATGGGCAACACCTTCACTGAAGCTTCTAAACAAGAAAAAGTGAATTTACCCCACAGATTTGGTTTATCCTTTTGAGGAACCCAGTTCCTTCCACGAATTAGTGATGTGAGGTGCTTGTCAAGTACCTCCTGTATGAAATAAAGTTTTAAACTTTTCAATTTATTTTCTTTAAATGTAGAATAATATACTTTTAAGTTAGCAGAAGCTCCCTGGGTGAATCGGCAACTTCAAGGCCAACATTCATGAGCTGCCAGTTGTAAATTCCTTTGCAATATGACTTATACAAGTAGTGATTCAAGGAGGGTAACCTGTTACCTGCGGTTTTCAGTTCTACTATGTAAGTTTGGGGGTAAAAAAAATAAAACCTTTTAAAACTATTATAGGAAATGTCTGTACAATGTCAGTTTAATGCTTGACGAGATGTACAGTCACTTTCTGGTTGAGACCAAGTGATAAGGATCTCGCTGGGAGGAAGTAGATCTGCAATTGTCACATGTTGCTGTGTGAACACAATTTATTCTAGAACATATCCACATGCCTCACGTACTCATAGACATTATTTTTTTTTTACTAGAATCTACTATGCACTTTAATCCAGTTTTGTTTTCCTAATGAAGTTATTAAGCTTTATTCTCACCAAAGTAGAACAAGACCAGGGACCAGTGCAAGGGGTTTGAGGCACTGGTCTTATCTTATTTAATCTAGTAAAACATGTCTGTATTCAAAACTCTGCCACCTCATATGTAGCATCTCCCAGGAAGCTGTGCTGGAGGAACGGGATACAGGTCAGACAAGTTTGGGAGACTAGGAGCAGTTTACAGTGAAAAAAAAAAATTTGGCCCAGCACGTTATACTTAGAGAATCCAGACTTTTACTAACACAGTAACTTTTAAAAGCAAATACAAGTTTAACTAATATACAAGTCTAACTTATACTGCCTTAAATCTTCTGATGGGGGATCCTCGTGTCCTGGGATTAGACCAGTGGATCCCAAACTTTTTCAGTTCAAGGCACCCTTAGAGTTTCTATAATTTTTTCAAGGCACCCCTAAGCCAAAATAATTACCAAGCAGTCCCCCGCCTTGCTTACCACTGGCCCTGGCTGAGGCACCCCTGTGAGATCCCCGAGGCACCCCAGGGAGCCTAGGCACACAGTTTGGGAACCACTGGATTAGACTATTGGATCATAAAACATTTGTACCTAAATGGACCCATCGATGGCGGCCTCTATTGATCCATTGTTTAGGCCATTACTAACCCTCAGGGACATTACTGTCATAGTATTTAAATCAGCAGTGGGCAACGGGTGGCCCGCAGCCAGCCAAACCTTAACCTGTGCGTCCCCGACACCCCCCCCCCCCCCCCAGCCAGCTGCTCCCGATCTGGCGGCAGACTTCCACGGAACGTGACCTTTTCTGCATAGTGCGGGGAGGTCACATGGCATATCTGCCCTGTGCTCTGCCTCTCTGCTGCCACTTTCAAGGCCTCCTTTTCACATTGACACTCACTGAGTTAAATGTTATGTGTGAGTGCAGGCTAAATTATAAAGTTAAAAAAAAAAAATACAAATCGCCCCTGAGGCCATAATACCCATTCCGGGCCAGTCTGATGGAAGAGGTCTAGTCCATTTCAAGCGGAACGTAATGTGAACAAAATTTATAGAGAGAACTGAACCGATGATGGTGGTAGAGGGGAGGATGTGACTGTATTTTATTTATAAAGCACAGACCTATTACGTTGAGAAGATAGACACCCAAACTAGCTGTTTTTGTGGCCAGTGTGCAACAATGTCTTTAAGCTACGGCAGACACGGCCACTCTGTATAGTAATCTGTGTGTGTGTCATGCATCAGTGGTATATAGCAATGGATCACTAGCTGTGTATTGCTATCTCTGCTCTCAGCTTCTCCATGTCACTTTAGAGATTAACATTTATTTTTTTTTTTTTTTAACAAATCTTGTGTCAAATTCCTGAGCACAGCAACAACGACCCAAAGGGATCTCCTGGTCTTAGAGGTGATAACCACTTTCTCCTAGGAGTTTATTAGGTTATTTTACAGTGTGGTTATAACCTTTATCCTGGAAACCAAAATTCTACTTCTCCATAAAGCCAAACTCTGTTGAAAGTGAAACTTGAACTTGGCAAAGTTAATGACCTGATGTTGTAAGTCGTGGCCTCAAACAGGTCTGTTCTTAACCCGTTTGTTCTGCCAAGTGCAATCACATGCTTTCAGTTCCCATAGTCAATGGAATGTACCTGCGGATATTAGTAGAGTATCACGTTGTCACTCTTTTTTTTTTTTGTTTGGGTTGTTCACATCCCTGCCAGTAATACTGATGTCCTTTTTTAATTACCTCACGTTATTTAAGATTAGATGGCAATATATTGGAGATTTGGTATGTATTCTGGTGAATTTAATGAAATTATTCTTTCTATACTTGTTGACAGGGTTAACAAAATGTGCTGTGGTGTTAAAGCGCCAAGCTCGTTATGTTGTGGGAATTAGTGGAAAGGAACGATAGAATCTGCAAGATTGGTGATTTACAGAGAGATAATCATCTAATCTACAAAGTGCTGATCAATGGGAGGTAGTGTGATGTAAGATACAGTGAGGGTGGGCTGATGATCATCATTATTGCACAGCATTATGGGTATTTACACTCTGACTGGATTTGTGGCCGTTGGGAGTTCCGGAATTCTGATCATTCATGTCTTACACTTGTTAGATTCTACCAGTGATGTCATTTACATTCCAGTTTGTCTGCTAGGGGAGAGGATTACAGGTTCTCTACACACCAGCTACAGGCCTCAGTGACAGGGAGTGGGAGGGTGTGGCACAATTGCAACAATGGAGTCCCAATACTAAAACAGATGTGTTAATTTAGGCGGAAAACCAATTTTAACCCCTCAACTACCAAAACATTTTTTTTAATGGGTGACTGGAAGTAGAACACAGTATTTGTAGACTGGCTCTCAAAGTGGTTATTAGAGGGTTTATAAAATAATCAGACGGTGGTAGAGAATTTAGATTGTAAGCTTCGGGGCAGGGACTGATGTGAATGACTACGTATTCTCTGTAAAGCGCTGCGTAATATGTTGGCGCTGTATTAATGAAGAATAATAATACTCAATACACAATTACAGCAGTAGGGCACTATTGGATTCATCTGTAAGACTGTTGACAAGTGAGTCTTGCAGAGCCGTGTTTGGAGAGGGCAGACTGTCGTCCCTCTCCTACCTGTGCAGCCCCTGTGTACTGCCTGCTGCACTGGTTATGTTCTGCACAAATTACACACAGTTGTGTTGTTGGATGAGCATCAGACTACACACTGCTGTACATGGCACTGGACAAGTAGACCGGATCTGCTCCAGCTCAGTCACACTGTCAGTGTATAAGCTTTGCAGCCTCAGACTATCACTGCTATATGTCGCTGTGTTATGTTCAGATAGACATTGGTTACCTATACCTGCTATATAAATAGGTACTTCTGTCTCTTTCATCAAGCTTCAGATCCCCGCTGTGTCTAACCCTGTATAATGCTATGTGAAAGCCTATATTTATCTATACTCTGCAGTGTGAACAGTGTACAGTTTATACCACACCCCCTAACAGGTTGAAATGGTATCATCATCATCAATATTTATATAGCGCCAGCAGACTCCGTAGCGCTTGACGCATGCTGCAGACTTTTCTTTCTTTTAGCTATGCAAAAAAATGAAATAGGACACACTCACACCCTGCGGAGCATTACAAATCTGCGACAATAATAAAGTGCCATGTTCACAAGAGCTTACAATCTAAAGGCAAGTATTTTTCTTGTAAATGCAAATCAAGTGCTCCTCTCATTTTTCTTCATAATCCAATATCCATCGGACTGCTGTTCTGCGTTTTGAGCTACGTAATATTGTATTTATAATCAAACTGAGCCGTGGGTAGATTGCTATGTAAATTTTAAACTACTTCTACATGTTTTTTAATGGTCTTCACAAATCTACATATTTTTTTTTTTTTTTTTACATGTATATATTATATACGGAATTTCAATTCTTTCAAATGTTTCCATACTTAAATTTTTAAATGACGTAATAAGTCGCATTGCACAGCAGAATGCCGACACATGAATAAGGAGCGCTCTGTAAATGTCTGGAGTTGAGGATTGTCAACTAGTAAACAAATAAAATTGTATGAATTATCATCTTAAGGACTCCAAGGAAGCAATTATTGCAGACCTCCCGAGACAGGGACTACTGTATAATGAAATATGCTTTTACCACTGTTACTTTTTTGTAGTGCCACATAATGCAGTTATTCATCTCCAACTTCCTGTAGATGTTTCAATACCTAACCTGAAGTGGTGGAGTGGGCTGGGGGGGCTCCGTCTAGCAGATGCGGGGGATTTTCTTTCTGCTCGGTTCATGGATAGAACGTTCCACCCAGGAGACGTAATTAGGCCTCGTAGTCAACGGCCATTATTTAGGCCTGATTGTTCCTTTTGATAGATGCATCTTGCATACAGTTCAGTGTACTGCATTATGGAAGTCAGCTGACCACGCCAGCCAACGTATCTTGGAAAGAAACAAGACAACTCTTTGTTTCATGTTGCCATCTACCTCCATTTTTTTTTTTAAAAATGAGTTGTATCAGCTGCTATGTGGAACTGCGTCTAATGTGTAACACATTACGTGTGTGTGTGTATATGTATGTATGTGTGTGTATGTATATATAATATATATGTGTATATATGTGTGTATGTGTGTGTGTGTATATATATATATATATATATATATATATATATTATATATGTGTTAACCCGTGCATGATACTCATGCATTCTAGTCAAATCAAGCTACTTAAGGTGTTAAGAAGGTTCTTGTCATGCATTTGGGCCTAGCCCAGGCCTCCTCAGGGGAAGAGCGTTACTTCCCGACGCAAGCGCCCTTTTTTAACGTGGTTTTGTCCACATGTCACCACCTCATGATTTTTCTCCATCACCTCATCCTTCATCTTTATCGCCACATCTATCCAGATGTCTATCCAGACACAGGGATCTCTCTCAGCGGTCCTGAGTATCACACTCCTCTCGCTCTGTCACCCCCGGCAACCACCAACCACTCCCAACTGTCACCCCCGGCAACCACCAACCACTCCCAACTGTCACCCCCGGCAACCACCAACCACTCCCAACTGTCACTTCTCCTTCAAGAAATATATATATATTTTTTTAAAATCTTTATAAACACTTTTAACAATTAACAAATTAAATTAACAAATTAAAAACATCTTAGTATACCAAATTTCAGCCCTTTCTGAGTTTTGGTTTTTTTTCTTTTCCACACACACTAAGAATTTAGTAGGTCAGTGTATAACTCCGCCCAGCAGGTGGCGCTGCAGCTTGGTTTTTTTTTCCACACACACACAGACTAACACACGCCACTAGGCTTTAATATTATAGATAGCTCTATCTATCATCTAGAGTACCAGTAGTTAGTTTTACTGGCTACGTTATAACGACCCTTCCCTCCACTGTCCCACTTTTAGGCATGCACAGACTGATGTCACGCAGGATACACTACTTCCCTACTGCATCTCCCCCAAAGTGTACCTGCATGTAAAATATATGACACTGCTACTATCCATTTACTGCAAAAGTACACTTGAGAATAAAAGTCCATTGCTGCATAACTTTCTAGGGATACTTTGGATATTGACATGACTGACCTCTTCAGTTACATATTGCTTAGGGTCTGTTATATGGAGGTTAAAATGCAGTCAGATTGCGATTATGTTTGTATCGAGTAGTCGTGTTGGAGAGTTTTGTGCCTGGAATTCAAAGTTATGGTCTGATATATTTGTTTAAATGCTGTTGGGCATTTATGCTCTTGTAGGGACCTCTTATAGTAAGGCGTAACGGCGGCCTATCTGACAGAGAGACGATGGCGTGCAATCATCTTGTTAATTTCATGTTCGTATGGGTTTCATGGATCTTATTGGAAACAAAGTGGCAGATTCAATTCTAAAAAAACTGAATATTTTAAAACTATTTTAATATAAAACTATTAATAATTTTTTTCACTGTGAACTGGCTGGCTGGGACACCCATGCATGTGTTATATTCTCCCACCCTCCTCTGAGTGTCTCTTAGATGCCTCAGTGAGATTTTAATTAATGATAAGTTATGGTCATTTTCTTTTGGCATGATAACCAATTCTAAAAATCGGCCTCCTCACCAAATGTTAACCAAGATCCCCTTTTTTTCTTTCTTTTATTAAACCTGTAGTGTGCACTTGTAGATCACATTTATAAATCCTGCTTTTAATTCTTAAAAACATCATCAACATTTGGATAATAAGTTCAAAGGTGCATCAGTGGTGTAATTGAAATGTATTTTTAGTGTAATTGACACATAATGTAACTTGGCCTGTTATAATGCAAGTATAGACGTATACAATATACCATACAATGCCTCTCGTCATTGGGGGTTAAGGGGAAAGCTTTACAATTATGAAATATAACTTCCTGTGAGAAATATTGTTACTTATATTGTGCTACCAGAGGTCACAATAATTTGTGCTAGTTGTTTCCTGTCTATTGGTAGCTGTGCCTCTATGGTTTATAACAGGGGAAATAACACTTTGCAGCTGTCTGAAATTTGTTACAAAAAGTGAATTTTTATATTTTGTTGCAAATGCAAAAATCATTTTTAACCTTTTTATTGCCCATTCATTTGATAAGCCATGCCCGTCAGCCCCGGTAACTGCAAAATGACAAACTATCCACTCCTCTCTTGCAAAGGGTTAAAAATCCAGGAAGTAGTCTTATCCGGAAATGCATAGATTCCATATGACAAGTGTATGCATTTTAGTGCTTCCTTCCTCGTAACCTATTGCTAGAGGATATAAATTGTATGCAATGAATGGATGGCTAGCTATAGACATCTGTTTCTAAATTAAAGATACATAAAAGTCAACATCTCTAAATATTGTTTAAAAACACAGAACAAAAGTATCTTTTTTTTTTTTTGTTTTTGTTTTTTTTTTTATTCCTCCCTCCCACACTGCTTTCACTTGGCTTTCCTGCTGAGAAACCTAATATGTGCTTCTGGCAGAAGCTGTCTCCTCCCCTCCTGCCTCTCCCACTTGCTCAGACAGTGCATTTGGACTGTGTGTGTACCCCTGCATGTGTGCATGCGTCTGTGTGTGCCTCTCTCTCTTACTTCTGGGAAAAAATTGAAGTGGCGGCCATATGCTTGGGATTAATTTTCCATATCTCACCCATTTTTAGAGAGGCCGGACACACACCTCAATGGGAAGTTCTCACTTGCTAAACAAGGGTTTGCCTCTAGGTAATGCTATTTAAACATTAAAATTTATTTTTTTTATTTTAATTTTTTTTTGTTACATATTTATATACATTATTTTTATTATGTGAGCTAGCCATGGGAATAAGGGCTCCTCCGTGTATGCACGTTCCATCCCCCTTCCTCTCCCTCTCTCTCTCTCCCTGACTTGATTCCTGGCTTTGTGTGTGTGTGTGAGTCAATAAGAGAGTGCATTTTTTTTCCCCTGCAGAATAAAATGTTTATTTATATCCCAACTATGCTGATAGAGCATTACATCTTCCATTGCAAAGCTGCTGGGGAAATACTATCCGCTGCATTACTCTCATTTATTTCTCTGCACTGTTCACATGAGAGAGCTGTATGGGGTCTGTTAATTTCTTACCTTTTTGTTCTGCTTGGTGTATATGGATCTGGTTAAATTATAACTGCACCTGGTGAATTCTGTGTTTCGGAGCGTTTAAAACTTACCGTTGGATGCATTTCTTTTTAAAGCCAATGTGGATTGCAGGTAATGCTTATTCTGATATTTATTTGGAATCTTAGGGTTTCTGAACTTGTTTTGCTGTTAAATTGCTGTGATTTGCCAACACTCTGAGCGGACAGGGTTTTGAACATTCTTTTTGGCACTGGAGATCACTGATGCCTGCCCCTTGTGTGTATTCTCTCCGGTAGCACATGGGTTAAATTTTGGTTGTTCTACTACAATTGACACATGTTGGTTTCTGAGCAAACAGGCAGCTTTTTTTTTTTTTTTTTGCTTTTGCAGACAGAAAAGGGAACTGGCTTTCTCTCTCCTTCCCCCCACCCCTTGGCAGTACAACCACATTGAGTTGAGATCATAATCCCAGTGAGAGAGAGAGAAAAAAAAAAAAAAAAAAGCTTGTGTGGCTATGGGATTTTTAAGAACTTTCCAAGAGAGGAAAGAAAATCTGTTCTGGGCGAAGAGAGAAATACTGCTAGGATCAGCAAAAAAAATTAATAGCCTAGGACTGCCGCAGCTGATGCCGGGAGAGTAAACGACAGCAACGTTTCCTGAATTCCTCTCGAATGCTAAATCGTTTTTCTTACGGATTTTCATTTTTATTTTTTGATGTTCCCCCTCCAAGATTTTTTATGGAGCGGTGATGGATACAATTAATCTGTGGATCCGGATCATCATGTCCCGCAGTGATTGAAAGGAGTCGTTGGCTACGATAGGATCTGGGAAGCTCGTAGCTGTTACTGAACAAGATAATTTCTTTGCCTTTGGTCCTTATTATTTTTTTGGTCGCAGAAAAAGACACTCAGGGCCGGCCGTTCCCTGCTTGGGGCCTCTCGGACATTGAGAGGATCTCTCGTATTTTTTGGGCTTTAAACGATAACTGGTGGTTTTGAAGTCCTTTTTGGAAGGAAATTTCCTCTAGTGGTGTTAGGTGCTTAGAATGCACGCCTGGAACTTTTTCCCCTTGGCGGCTGAAAAATGTAAGTTACACTACAACCTACTTTTCAAGGGGCGTAATGCATTAACCCTTTTGTTGCTGTGGAATGTTTGGAGCACATGGTAACAGTGTGTTCCGTCTTTAAACGTGTAAGGGAGCAATTCGTTGTATGTTCGTTTAATGCCAAGCTTTAGGAAGCGAGCTTGATTTTGATTTTTGAATTTTGGTCTGCAGGTCTTGTTCTCCGTTGAGTAGATAGAAGTAGATTTACCTGGTGCTTGCCTGTGAGGCTGATGTTTCGTTTTTTTTTTTTTTTTTATGTTGGTGCATTTTCAGCGTGAACATTCAGATCTGTGTCTGCCTTTTTATTTTTCCCAGTGGTGATCATTGTATATTTAAAATAAAGGATATGAAACAGTGTGCCTTTTTTATTTGGACAATCCTTTGTTTTGTGCCTAGGAAAACCGTAATATCTAAAGTCAAGTTTGACAGGTGGTTTGTATTGGATAGCAGTTGATAAAACAGGAAAGAGTGGGATGAATACCTTCTTTTGTACTAGTAAACTGATTTTTTTTTTTTTTGGATCGTTGAGACTTCAGTGTATTCATTAGTGACCTGTTTTGTCCCAAGGCAAGCACAATGGCTAATGCGGAGACTATAGGCTTCACTCTTACAAAGACTCTTGGCATATAAAGAGATCCTATGCTTCTCTTGGTCTGTGCTATAGGGTTAGATGAGTCTGGACGATTCCAAGTGTCAAACCTGTTCCATGTGTGATGTCAAAAGACAAATAGGATTCGGTTACACAGAATGCAGACTCTGTTGTTGTTGTGTCCTAGTAATGGGTCTCAATCCTTGTCAACAAATCGCTGCTCTTTTATGCAATCGAGGAATTCTCTATACGGTCATTTCTCAGTCTCATTTGCATAATGCGAAGATTAATCTTTTGTCGTGTTAGTCAACCGTTCAGTTGGCAGAATGCTTTGTTAGTCAGTTGCTGTGTTCATCTGTTGAATTTGCATAAAGTGCATTGTACGTACGCTGCATTTCCTTAATGGCCTCTGTCCACGGTTTCTGAGTAACAGCGTACGACTGTGTCATGTCGTCTGTTATTGCACGCAGAAAATACTTTATGGCGTAGAGTATTGCTGTACACCTTTATCATGGGCTTGGGAGCTTTTTTTTTTTTTTTAATTCATTTCAATGCCTGGGTCTGCAAATTGATGGACCTAATTGGATAGAGAAGTCTAATAAAGGACATCTAATAAGGAATGTCGAGTGTCCAAGTTCATTATGCTCCTGGTCCTTTGTGCTCTTGTTCCGTCTTTAGTAAGGTAGCAATGACGTGGTTTTTGTAAATAGAAGAGGCCAAGTAGTTGAAGATTAACTACAATTTTTTTTATTATTTCTTGTGTATTTAACCTTTTCACACCTGTTCAGGGAAAGGCCAGACTCTCCCGCCATTTCTCTGGTTGTGGAATGAACCGAACCTAATTGAACATTAAACCAGAAACTTCTTCATTTTGTTTGTTACCGGTTTTCAATGTACATAGTCCTCCTTAATTAATATTAATATAAAACACAGAGAAGTCTGCATGGCATTTGACACGCAGAATGTTGTTGATAATAGGAACAGTTGGCCGCTATTGTACTATGCACACAGCCTGAAGGAACAGTAATGTCTTCATCCGCCGTTTCAGAAGTTTGTCAGCTTATCTCATTTTGAAAGCTGATTATGACGTCTAAGGCTCTTTAGATGCAGCTGTCATTAAACTGTAATGAACCAGCCTTCTTGTATCTGGCCTAGACTTGACGGAAATGCTTTCTTACAAGCTGTCAATTGTGGAATTGCAACAATATACGACCCAGCCAGATTTTTTTTTCTTCTTGTTCTTCGTTTCAAAACAACACACACTGACGACAAGTCTGTGTATAATTCCTTTGTGATTTATCGAGGTTGGCTGTTGAAAGGAAAGACGATGCCTGTTATCACCACTGCGGAATATTCAGGGATTCACATCCCCAAGGGCCTTTTTCTGTGTTTTACAATGGATAAGGGTACTGCCCGAGCGATGCTTCTCTATACCACATCCTTATTTAGAGTAGCCGCAGGGAATAGCTGTATGACCTTGGGAATAGAAGTCTCCTAGCCAGATGAGCCTGTTGTGGCTGGTAGTGTTTGTAGAGATGCTCTCGCAGCTATGGGGTTATTGTGGAGCCCGACAATTTCTGCTTTCAAGGTGCAGCAGGAGCCTAAAAATACCAAATAACTTGATCTGTTGCAGTGCACATGTTACTTGCAGGAATGCCTTTTATTTTTTTTTTCTGCACCTTCTTTTGATATAAGTGTATCCATCACCTTCCATTTTATCATTGTTGAGCTATATAGCGCCATCATATTACAGAGAATACATTTTGTGGGCTTGAGCAAATTCCTGCCACTTCAATTCACTTGGAAAAAATGTCATCATTTTGGGTCTCGTACCTTAGTTCAGTGCACTAGGAACTAATGTCCTCACTGAAACTCTTC
The DNA here is from genome assembly GCF_038048845.1 of Mixophyes fleayi. Lineage (NCBI taxonomy): Eukaryota > Metazoa > Chordata > Amphibia > Anura > Limnodynastidae > Mixophyes > Mixophyes fleayi. Next base: position 28,674,641 of record NC_134402.1, on the reverse strand, counting down.
AGAAGGGGTGCACGTTACCCTCAATCTTAGTATTAAGGTACAACAGTTCATATAACCAAAGAAAGATAGAGACCTCTCTGTAATCACATAATTATTTATAAGGCGCCACAGATTCCGTAGCGCCGCATACAAAAGCCAGTAACAAATTGAGGTAATACATATAAATAGCACAGATGATTGTGTGTAATGCTTTGGGGACTCGCGCAAAGCGCAGCAAAAGACGTAACGGGACATACAAGGGACAGTAAACAGATGTGGGACAATAGGTAGAGATTACCCTGCCCACGAGAGAGCTCACATTCTAGAGGGATGGGGGTGAGAGAGTAGGACCAACTGGGAAGAGATGGAGATGGCAGACGAGGAAGAGGAGGTAATGGGTGGTAGAATGGTTAGGAGATTGAGGTGGTAGGATAGGTGAGCTTGAAAAGGGAGTTTTGAGTGAGCATCTGAAGTACTGAAGGTTGGGGGAGAGTGTTCCAAAGATTAGGGGCAGCACGGCAGGAGTCTTGGAGGCGAGCATGGGAGGAGGTAACGAGAGGTGAATTGACAGAGGTCGGGCAGAGTGGAGTGGCCGGTAGGTATGTACCTCGAGACAAGGTCAGAGATGTAAGGGAGAGAAGTGTCAGTAAGAGCTCTGTAAGTGAGGGTAAGGAGCTTGAACTGAATTCTGAAACGGATAGGGAGCCAATGAAGGGATTTGTGCAGAGAAGAAGCAGAAGAGGTGCGGTGGGAGAGGAAGAGGAGCCTAGCCGCAGCATTCTGTATGGATTGAAGGTCAGAAGTGCGAGAGTCAGGAAGGCCAGTGAGAAGGAGGTTGTAATAGTTGAGACGCAAAATGATGAATGAATGGACCAGGATTTTGGTTGCCTCCTGAGAGATGAAGGGACGGATTTTTGTGATGTTACGGAGGAGGAAGTGGCAGGATTTGGTGAGGAACTGGATATGAAAGGTAAAACTGAGAGCCGAGTCTAAGGTGACTCCAAGGCAGCGGCCTTGGGTGACAGGAGAGAGTGATGTTGTCAACCAAGAGTGAGATATTGGGAGGGATAGCATCATTGGCAGAAGGAAAGATGATGAGCTCGAATTTGGTGATGATGAGTTTCAGGAAGCGCTGGGACATCCAGGTAGTGACAGCAGAGAGACGACTAGATGCCTGGGTTAGGAAGGCAGGAGAGAAAGGTCAGGGAAGAATATCAGCAGGTATTATAAAAAGCTATACAAACACATCTGACCGTAAAGCAGGAAGGACTTTGGGCCACAGAATTTTCACTAAATTATGGTTCAGGCTCCTCTGAAGGAACATTTAATAATTATAAAAAATATAATAAAATGGGGATCGTTTGCAAAGCACATTTATTTCTCTAAATGAGTCGTGGGGTTAGACCCTTGTTTTGTTCACTAGCAAACTAGTAGATGGGGAGCTAATTCAGGAAGGATTTCAGCTTGGAGCAATTTTCCTTTTTAAATAAAGTTTTATATACAATGGGATAATGCCCTACACATTGTATATGGTGGCGTTCTGTGACCACATAAAAACACAAAGCTATAGGTGGAGTGCTTTTACTAATTTACTTTGGGGTTTGTATTATTCCTTAGAATTATTGCTACAGTGTTAATTAGGAAAAATGTATATCAGAACTCACTGTTGAACAGATATTTACATGGAAGCGAATAAATGAACATTACTTGTCTGCTATAATACAATAAATGCATAATCTGGGCCCCTCGGTTTACAGAGACAACTCCTTTATTCACCAAGAATTGCCATAGGTAGAATTTGGAGACCATCCGCTATAAATGTTTACTAATGGATTGAAAACTCATGGTGGTTTTACTGGTTTTGAAGGCCTGGGCCTACCGTTTTAAGGTGTAGCAGTCGCCTACACAGTGGTGTTGGCCATCTTTTGGGCTGACCCAATAATCTTGAGAATCTAGTTACTAGGAACCAGTCCCATCCTATACACCTGACATCAGTATGTACACAGGGCGGCGGTCATTGGGGTGCAGTGTTAAGGGACACTTTTTAGGAAATGTCTCTTATATTGTCTTCCTCCTCCCCATACCTGTATAATGGAGTCCTCTTGGAACACATTTTTTTTTTTTCTGCATGGGGTGAGCCTTTGAAGAATACAGGATTCCACACGGAACAGATGTGCATAGCGCTCTACAGCGTAGCGTTCTGTTGGGGCCCAGCTGCTCTGCGCTATGCGTGACTCATTTTGGAGATTTATGGTTGCCACGTCCCAGTGTAGCAGGTGTTGAGGAATTTTCACATCCGGAAAATAATCTCCGACTTTGCAGTGGTTGAGAGGGCGGCAAGAGAGAAGGTTCTGCTGTGGGCAGCTCTGCACATAGTCCTTCTTTTTGTGTAGGTCTGCTTTATTCAGGGGACCCCTCAGAATGATGGGGAGCAAATGGATCATGTTGCAGGTTCCTTTTGTGTTTTTGCATTTCTGACTGGACATCTGTGATGAGATTATCTGTAACTATTGACCATAGGAGACAACTCTATAAAATGATAGGAGAGGCTTCATGCACCCCCTCCCCCATATAAGTGAAAGAAGTTAATCATAGTCTGGTTAGTGCCTGTGGTTGCACAAATATTGGGGGTGCCCAAACTCCCGCAGAGCTGGCTCCTGTGCCATCGACTAGTAAGAATGTTTTCCTGGAGATAAAGAAACTTATTGAATCCCTCTCGTCCATCCTCATACAAGCTTGTCACGGGGCATTTATAAATGTGTTGACCATGGACCATTTTGTGTTGTGTTTTGTCTTTCTGTTACACATGATCTAAATTGGTGTGAGCTGTTTTTGCAGTTTGCTCATTTTGCTGCCTAGTTTGTTTTTTTTTTTTTTGCTGGGTCCTTTCGTTCCTAATCCTTGCCCAAGGCCTCTCTGGCGACTGCCTGACTATCCCGCTGTGTCCACAGCGGCCCGAGGAGCAGAATTTGGATCTTTCTCTCTGCCAAGGCCAGGGGTGGGGTGCAGTCATCTCCTGTCGCTCCTCATCTGGATGAAACCATTTCCTGCATGCTTGCAGATATCCATATTAACCCTCTTGTTGACTGTGGGTTCTGTAAAAGCCCTGTGCTCTTCATGCTGAACCGATGAAAAGTATATTTTGTTATGGATTTGTAACGTAACTTTAGTCTCTCGTCCTGCAATCAGTCTGCTGTGTAGAATTTGTTGTAACCTGGATATTTGTAGAACCCTCAAAACGGTTTCTCTGCTACACGTTGTGTTGCTGCAGTACAGTATGGAATGGATAGGAATTTTCTTAATGTAGCCACAACCTTGTTAGTTTCCCTTTGACTAAACACATCACAGTCAGCTGTCTTGATTTAAGTAGAATGTAGTAGAATGTCTATATTGATATAGTAACATTACATCCCTCCACCACTTTTGATGGGGCTAATTTGAGTCTTTGCACTGTTTGCCTGCAGTTTCTCTCTGCTGGGTGGAGCAGGTAATACCAGGGTCCCCACTTCCTGCTAACAAGTAATTGTGCAAATTTCATGCAAGAAAAGAAATGTCCTGGACATTATTTATTAGAATTTACTTATAGAACACCTACATCACTGTGCAGAGAATAAGTCCCTACCCATTGAAGCTTACAGTCTAAGTTCCGTAACACACACAGCATAGACTTTTAGTAAGCAGTTAAACTACCATTATGACTTTGGCGTATGGGAGAGAAGCTGATCACCTGATCACCTGGAGGAAACCCACACAAACAAGGGGAGAGTTTACAAACGCCACACAACTAGGAGGTGAGGAATCAAACTCGTGATCGCACTGCAACAATGCTAACAACTGTGCCACTGTGCTACTTACTGGTTTTCAATCGAAATTGTGGCCAATTGTCTACCTATGGTAATTTGTATTAGATGTTATAGATATATAATTGCTAAAAGGGCTATAGGCTTGTGGATAGTATCCATTTGCAGCAGACTCTCAAGTTGGTAGGAAGTCTGTGTGAGGCAGCAGAGTTTGACTGACTGGTTTGCAGACCTCTGCAGAGTTGACCTGTAGCACCAATGAATTTAAACCCTGGCAGGGTCAGTGACTTCACAGCAGCTTAACCGACTGAAATTTCAGCTTTTTGACCTGTAAAATCTCCATTTCATGCCAGTGATCTAAAGATGTGGTAGGGGACTGCTATGTAACATTGTGCAGTGTATTTCAACTTGATGCTTTATTTATATATGTAAATGTGTGTGTGTGTGTATATATATATATATATATATATATATATATATATATATATATATATATATATATATATATATATATATATATATATATAATGTATGTATTTACACTTTTTTTTTTTTTTTTCCCAATTAACGGTTTATAAAGAACACATGATCTGTTTAGCATCTTGCTTGTGGGCTGCATAATATGACTTTCTACTTGGTATTTTGGCTCTTTTTTTTTAAAAAAAATTGAGCCCTGTGAAATCCTCTACATAGGAAGATCTGAGATCTGACGGTGGTGAAATGACTTGTCCTTTGCTGAGAGCATTTAGTTACATAATAATGCTTGATTTGAAGATGGGTGGATGTGATGTGAGCACTGAGTTTATGCTTCCATTATTCTGCCTGCAAGCATCCCCTCTTATGCTGGCTTTTTAAAAAAACAAAAAAAACCCCCAACAATCTAAAAAATGTTCTTGCCTAGTTAACCTCTTCATTACTGCGCGGTCTTCGAAAAATTTTTTTGAAATGCCTGTCCTTGCAGCAGAGCTTGTTTTATCTTCTAGGAAGTGTAATGTTGTAGAATTGAGGAACTGTGAGATTCCATGCAATGCTGTGTGCGCCTTGGAGGACAAGGAAGTCTCTAATACTATGATTGAACACCTACCTTATACACATACATTTGCAGAGTCTATCATGAGACGAACTTAGAAATTCGTGGCAGCAGTGAGGTTTTCATCTCCTCACCCCGGGGCACATTAGGCTGCCCAGTAGTCCCCTTAACTCCAAACACTATTCTAGATAGCCGTTCACCGGTGCTCTGCTGTATAGTGAACGACACATACCTCCCAAATTTCCCACTAGTGGGACAAAGCGGTGTCCTGATTGGGATGGCGGGACAGAGACCCCAAATCGGGACTATCCTGCCTAACCTCTCAGAAGGAAAGTAGATCTTAATCAGCGTTTGGTAAAAACTCCTATACTCTCGGCATAACTGGCTGTAGAATTGTTACCAAAATCAGGCAGCTGCAAACCTCCCAGTCATTGTTATAAATTTAAAGTCAGTTCTGCTGTGAGTAGAATACCTGGGGAAAAAGTGTTATTGTGTTCTAGTAATGCTGTCATTAGCATTTCAACTTCACGATGGTTATCCTTTAGCATTTCAACTTCACGATGGTTATCCTTTAGCATTTCAACTTCACCATGGCTATCCTTTAGCATTTCAACTTCACGATGGTTATCCTTTAGCATTTCAACTTCACCATGGCTATCCTTTAGCATTTCAACTTCACCATGGCTATCCTTTAGCATTTCAACTTCACCATGGCTATCCTTTAGCATTTCAACTTCACCATGGCTATCCTTTAGCATTTCAACTTCACCATGGCTATCCTTTAGCATTTCAACTTCACCATGGCTATCCTTTAGCATTTCAACTTCACCATGGCTATCCTTTAGCATTTCAACTTCACCATGGCTATCCTTTTAGCATTTCAACTTCACCATGGCTATCCTTTAGCATTTCAACTTCACCATGGCTATCCTTTTTAAAGTCTTCTGTGCAGAATCTCCCTTTGCAATCCCATTATTTTGGTGGTGGTTATTCCCAATGGAGAAGGTGTATTAAATGTTAAACTATCGCACACGTTTGTCAGTAGCATTTTTATTTTTTTTTGAGATTTTGCATAGTGCAAGCAAAGTTGAAATAACTATTATAAACTATTAGTGTTACATTTAGACAAGTGGCAATTACATCTGACCATTTTGTAGTATGTTTGAAACCTCCCTTAAAGTAACTTGATCTGTAAATAAACTGCATTGTACCATAAATATATGGCTGGAATGGAAGGATGTTGTGGTACTGCAGGTTTTTTCTTAATACTTTTTATCAATTCTCTCCAGGCTTTGAGAGTCTCTTATCAGTTCCGGTCAATGCCTGGTGAGAAGTGTTGGCAGCTCCCACATTGATGTCAATAATACCCCATTCATACTGCACCAAAATCCCGGGTTTTTGCCGGGGCGAGCTCAAACGACCCGGGTCTTGGTGCAGTATGAATGGTACAAGTCAAAAATCCTGGGTCTAAAAACCCGGGTCTTCAACCCGGGATTTATCGAGGGGTAATTCCCGGGTCGGACCCGGGTTGCCTGCACTATGAATGGTGCAACCCGGGTGCACAGAAAACAGGCTGATTGGCTGTCTGCCTGTCTCTGGAGGATGATGTCATCGGTGGGAGCCTGTGGAAGATTCGAGAAGGAGTTTAGGAGAAATGGTGGATGGTGGAGTGCAGATCAAGCTGAAGCAGAATCGGAGTTTGTTGGAGAAAATTGCTTTTATTTCACTGAAAAAGTGTGTAACCAGTCACCTTTCAATGACATCACCATTTTTCAGCCAATGAAAACTGCTCTGGTGAAGACTCCCACAAATTGCCAGGGCACAGACTTGTGCAGTATGAATGGGGTCAACCTGGGAAATTCCCGGGTCCGAGGTGCAGTATGAATGGTGTTTCTGAGCTGGAACGCTCCGAGCCCCGGCAAAAACCCGGCTTGAAAAACCCGGGATATTGCCGGGGCGCCAGTATGAAAGCGGTATAATTCCCACTAATATTGTACTTTTAATGAACCTCTAAACCCCAAGACTGAAACTTTCAGATATGAACCATGAGTGTAACATTTCCATTGTCCGATATTAACCTGACACTGCAGCTCTGTTAATAAGTGTCACTGTCTCACTCCATTACTGACAGCGGACTCGCCCATATATATAGATCTGTGTATTGATAGTCTCAGGGGGTTTGACCTGTATGAGAACTTAAGTTACTATGACATCACTGACCCCTAGCTCTATGTACGAAACAACCAATCACCACTGTGTATTTTTGCAGAGCTAGTCTGGCTGTCTGTCAGTCACTGTCTGCCTATTTGGTTAGAGCTCTTCCTCCTAGCATGAACACTTGTTTTATAATACAATGTTTAATACGTATTTATGTCTGACAGTGACTTTACTTTACTAACTCTTCACAATATTTGCCTTATTCTGCATTTTGGCAAGTAATTACGCGCATCTGAACGTCAGAATTCAGCCTTGAATGTTAGATGATATTCCTTTGCTACTGTTGTCGTCACAATTCTTTTTATAGATTACAGATTCCGTGATGCAGTAGGGAATGGCAAGCAACTCTGAAGATTGTATTCACAGAACTTCGCACCTCTGCCATATTCGCACACATTTCTTCTGCCCTTTCACTTCTCTCTACTTTATCTGCTCATTAAGTACCATCATGTTTAGGGATTAAGTCCTTATACCAGGGCATTGTATAGTGAAAAAAGCAAGTTATTAGCCCTACGTGGTGTAGATCCTTCTACGCTAGCACCAAGTTACTGGTTCTAATGACTCCATAGCCTACATGAATATGGTACAGTCCACACAATGAATGGCTGCCTCTATTGTACATGGTCACCATGTGCAGTTAACATGTCCTTTAAACTTTGGGCTTATGTTAATGCGTGAAATGCACGTCCTGCTGTTCGCTGGTGCAATTTATTGATTTTATTTTTATAGTCAAGATAAAGGGTAAATGGGAGAAAATCTACTATCAAAGCAGCCTTGACATTGTGAAATGTCAGAGGTAGACCCGGCATGTTGGCTTTTGTGACATTCACAACAGAGCACTGACTACAGCTTTGAAGCCTGTGGAATGACAGTGGGAGATGTGCTCTGACATTCCTCTGCAGTCACCACTTGTAGAATGATTCTGTATAGAATCCTGGCTGCTTTCTAGGAAAACTGCTGGACGAGGGTGTACGCCCCACAGGAAGTAGTGTTTGCTGCTCTCTGTAATTCCACTTGTATTTAATCTGATTCTTTCAATCCATTTACCAAGAGATGGGGCGTTTTCCAGTTCTTCTGTGAAATGTTTTTGACTTTTATTTTGTTTTAACCCTCAGCCCTGCAGGTGAATAAATGTGGCATTTGTAAAGACATAGTAGAAGCTTTGAAAATATAAAAGCAATGTACCTGTGTGTTGAATTTAATACCCACTGTGAATTGTATAAATACAGGACCCTGTATAGTGTGAGGAAAGCGGTTTCTGTGACAGAGTTCTTGCTCTGGTCCATTGTGTAATGTGATCTTCCTGTCTAAGGGGGTAGATTTATCAAACTGTCTAAAGAGGAAAAGCTGAATTGTTGCCCATAGCAACCAATCAGATTCTAACAATCATGTTCTAGAATGTACTAGATAAATGATGGCTAGAATCTAAATGGTTGCTATGGGTAACCCTTTCACTTTTCCTTTAGATAACTTGATAAATCTGCACATAAGTGTGTACACTCATTTTGACTTTGAGAAGCAATGCATTAAACATATCCTATAGGCTGGTCTGACATCAGAATACTTCCCGACGTTGTCAAATCAGTGGTGCAGATGCAATATCTGTGCGGTGGTCACCTCCTTACACAGTAATCTGCGTCATGAAATAACGGTCTGCCCATATAGACCTGTTCTGCCCAAGAACCAGTAGGGTTTCAACCTTTCTAAAACATTTTATGTTAATCTATATCATGCTTCTTAGGAAACGCATGTTACATTGCCAATTCATCTCGTAAAACACTACTCCTCAGCGATAAACATAAGCACGGCTTGGCTGTTGAGAATTGCTTCCTCTAACTGAAAGTAACAATACCAGTTCTGTACTGCATGTTAATACCTTCCCAGTAGTCATGGCTTTCGTAGGATTGTTGCGAGATCCAGCAGAGAAAATGAGCGTGTCCTATGAAGTGGCTTGGTGGAATATGGGATGTGTTCTAATGTATCCTGAATTTCCCATTCCGGAATGTTGGGAGGTGTGTTTGTGTATCATGGGGAGTGGTTGTAAAACGGCTCCATAACTCATCTGTAGGGGCCCTGAAGTTCAAAATTATTCTTGTTACTAGATCTGTGAAGACTGTTCCTTGGGTGTAAGAATATATTCTCCTTCTACTCTAAAATCGATGCCATCCTCCTCCACTCTCTTCTACCCCTCCCACTCTTCCGTCTCCCCCCCCCCCCCCCCTAAAACTCCTTCCACCCCACCACGGACGAGGAAGTCCACTCTCTCATTTCTTCCTCCTCCCCCCCCCCCCCCCCCTTCCCTACTACCTGTCCCCTGGATCCAATCCCCTCCCACCTTCTTCACTCCCTTTCCCTTACCACCTGCTCCCACCTCGCTCGCCTCTTTAATCTCTCCCTCTCCTCCGGCATCTTCCCCTCCTCTTTCAAACATGCTCTCGTATCCCCCATTCTTAAGAAGCCTAATCTCGACCCCACTTTTCTCTCGAACTATCGCCCCATATCTCTTCTCCCCTTTGCCTCCAAAATTCTCGAGAGGCTCGTCTGCAGCCGTCTCACCTCCTACCTTTCTGAACACTCCCTCCTTGATCCTCTCCAGTCTGGTTTCCGCCCCCTTCACTCCACTGAAACTGCCCTGGCTAAAGTCACCAATGACCTCCTCTCTGCTAAAGCCAGGGGCCACTTCTCCCTTCTCATCCTCCTTGACCTCTCTGTAGCTTTCGACACCGTTGACCACCCCCTCCTCCTCCACACCCTCCAGTCTCTCTGCCTCTCTGGCCCTGTCCTGTCCTGTTTACCTCTTACTTCGCTGACCGATCCTTCTCTGTCACCACCACTGAGTCTCTCTCCCCCCCCATCCACCCTTCCAGTCGGGGTCCCCCAGGGCTCTGTTCTGGGCCCCTTACTCTTCTCTCAATACACCTCCTCCCTGGGTGAACTCATCAGCTCCTTTGGGTTCAACTACCACCTTTACGATGACGACACTCAACTATACCTCTCCTCTCTTGATCTCTCTCCCTCCCTCCTCTCTAGGGTGTCCGCCTGCCTCTCTGCCATCTCCTCCTGGATGTCCTCTCGATTCCTCAAACTCAACCTCGCCAAAACAGAGCTGATATTTTTTCCTCCCCCTCATACCTCATTCCCTGTCGACCTCTCAATCACTGTCATCAACTCCTCTGTCCCCAAACTTCGCTGCCTTGGTGTCATCCTCGACTCCTCTCTCTCTCCTTTGGCCCCCATATCCTTTCTCTTGCTAAATCCTGTCGCTTCCAGCTGCGTAACATTGCTCGCATCCGGCCCTTCCTCTCCCAAGATGCCAGCAAATGCCTTATTCACTCTCTGATCATCTCCCGCTTGGACTACTGCAACCTCCTCCTTACTGGCCTCCCCCTCTCTCATCTCGCTCCCCTTCGATCTGTACTTAACGCAGCCGCTAGGCTTATCTTCCTTTCTCACCGCTCCCCTTCCCCTACAGAATTCTTTTCAAGATCCTCACTCTTACATACAAGGCCCTCGCCAACGCCACTGCACCCTACATCTCCACACTCCTATCTATTCAAGCTCCATCCCGTCCTCTCCGATCTGCCAATGACCCTCGCCTATCTTCCCCCCTCATCACTTCCTCCCACGCGCGTATCCAAGACTTTGCCCGTGCTGCCCCCCTCCACTGAAACAAGCTCCCTCCCTCTATCAGGACTTCCCCTAACCTGTCCCGTTTCAAACGGGCTTTAAAAACCCACCTTTTTCTTAAAGCCTTCCAGTCTCCCACTTAACTCCCTACCTTATCCTCTGCCTCTCCCCTTCTTTCCCCTTCCCTGCCTCCGTCTCTCTACTCTCCCTCTCTCCCCTGCGTTTCTCCGTCTGTCCACCCCTCCCCTTAGATTGTACGCTCCTCTGAGCAGGGCCATCTCTCCTCCTGTTCCCACCACTTCTAACTCTGCTCTCCAGCTACTTTGCCCTCCTCCCCCCTCTGGGGGTCTCCCTGTCTTCCGCGCCCTCCTTTTGGGTCCCGTCATTTGCGGATACTCCCCCCGCCCTCACTAGCTGTGCATTGAGCTTACTGAGTTACTGTGCTTTATGTTTACTGTACTGTGCTGTCTCACCTTGTATTGTAATTTGTTTTTGTCCCTGTACGGCGCCACGGACACCTTGTGGCGCCCTATAAATAAAAATTAATAATAATATACTGATTGCTGCTAGAAGAGCTGGTGCTACAGAGACACTGCATGTAATCAGAAGCCACTGAGAGTGGCCAATGTCACTATTCTCATGGTTGGCAGCGGCATTAAGCAGCTGCTGATTACCTTATACATGACCCATATACAGAGACCAGAGCACAGCTTATGGACAATGCCCTGGTATGTGTCAGCAATTTGTGATAGGTGGAGCTGCTGGTGCTGGCATTCAGTTAAGCACATATTGGTAGAATGTGAGGGCACTGGTCTTGGCATTCTGTGGGTGCACAGGTTGGCATACTGTGAAGTGCTGGGATTCTGTCATATCCTGGCTGGTATGTGTAGTTGCTGGTACTGATGGACTTGGTACAGACTGGCACTGGCTAGTATGGTGGAAGTGTTATACTTTTGGCACAGGCTGGTACATGGATATCAAAGGACCACAAGAAAAGACTTGAGGTAGTCCCTAGGCGCCTGTTTGTTGTAATCATTAAGGTATATGTCAGAGACCAATAGGTATTTAATTAGGTCCATACAAGAACACAAGGGTTAAATGGAGATGTATACTCCATATTCCAATATCATGGTACTGGTTTAAATTAATAATAATACATGCAGCAGGTAAGCTGACATTAAAAGTTTTGATTCCAAAAACGAACACAATCCGCTCGTTTTGCAGTGATGGCACAAAGTATATAGTGACTTACAGCAATCTAGCCGATATAAAAGGTTCTATTCATGAACACAAATTACTCACTAAAACGTGATAGTCCAGGTTGATAGTACAAGTAATAAAGTTCAGCCCGATGGTGTGTATCGATTGAAACAGGTCCCGAAGGATAATGAATATTTGTAGTATCACACGCTGTGGGTAATATTCCCCGAACTGATCACATAATAAAAAGTCAATAAGATGGATGCGAGTCACTGAACGCCAAAGGTGCACAAGGCTCCGGTGTGTCACAGGAGGGTAAAGAAGGTGAACTTACCCCGCTCCTGGAGGGCCCGCTCTGCAGATGCCTGTTTCAGGAGGCCGCTAAGTGGTTCTCCGTCCGTGTTGCTCGGCATCCAACTGTCAAGTGCACATCCCTGAGGAAGCCTATTATTGGGCGAAACGCGTAGGAAAGGAATTCCAAACGGATTTACCAGCATCAACTATCATCTACACTTTTGTATTGCCACATCAACTGCACGTCTGTACAGATCGGATACACACTGCTGCATGCGCATGCGCGGATCACGTACTTTCACTTGACAGTTGGATGCCGAGCAACACGGACGGAGAACCACTTAGCGGCCTCCTGAAACAGGACCTGGACTATCACGTTTTAGTGAGTAATTTGTGTTCATGAATAGAACCTTTTATATCGGCTAGATTGCTGTAAGTCACTATATACTTTGTGCCATCACTGCAAAACGAGCGGATTGTGTTCGTTTTTGGAATCAAAACTTTTAATGTCAGCTTACCTGCTGCATGTATTATTATTAATTTAAACCAGTGCCATGATATTGGAATATGAAGTATACATCTCCATTTAACCCTTGTGTTCTTGTATGGACCTAATTAAATACCTATTGGTCTCTGACATATACCTTAATGATTACAACAAACAGGTGCCTAGGGACTACCTCAAGTCTTTTCTTGTGGTCCTTTGATATCCAACCAGGGGGAGGGGTCCCCCCCTTTTACACTGTCCCCATCTTTGGCAGCCACCTCCTACTGAACTGGGTATTAGCGCAGATATAATCCCTTTTGTCCACTGGTACATGGATATATTGCTTTTATTCTATGGGGCATGTAGGTACTGAAATGCTGAGGGAGCACTAATACCAACTAATGCTGGTTTATAGTAATGCTGGACACTAGCCATTGGGATGGATAATATATTTTTTTTTATAAAACCTCTAATCTCTTTGATATGAATACTGCTGGCTTTTTGTGTCTTTTTTAAGCAAATTAGCTTTGGGCTCTGGCTGTCAAATACATCAAGTTCATCTGTATTGAAATAGTCACAAGTGGGAGTATTAGCAAGTTTTGAGGGAAATCCTCTCATCCATAAATTTGGATTTATTGTTGGCGTTTTCTTAAAGCGTTACTAAATATAGGCATGTTGTGTCCAGCGTGGTTTGGTTGGTGGCTGCCATATTGCTTATGTGAGTGACGAGTAGAGTTCGCCATAATAAAGCAATATTAACACTGGCATTTAGTAGTGGGTGCTCCAGTTTCCACAAATAGTCCAAAAAAACTTGCTAGATTAATTGGCTTTTGACAAAACATAACCTGTGTGTGTTTGTGTTAGAGAATTTATATTAAATGTAATGTTTTTTTAAAATATATAGTAGGGGAATATTTCTGGAACATGTGTAGAATATTCATGGAATGTTGCTGAATTCTGAGACGCCAGAGTTCTATGCCGTGATTCTGCTGGGATAATACTGAGATGAAGTTGGTATATGCCATGCTCTTCAGTCACGTCTCACTGAAGGGTGAGCCTTCACGTATCCCAAAACCTTTCCGGTTTATTCAGGGCAACAAAACACGCATATCAGTGCTATAGTGGTTTTTGGGTTTACCTGGTAAACCTGTGGTTGATAATGCCTAACTAATCATGTATGTCTACACCCCACAAACATTGAATTCTCAAAAAAGAAAGCCAAAACCAAAAGTCCATAGATTGAATGTAATAAAATTTTGTGACACTCTTGATGGGCTCTACCAGCCTTTAAAATACCCCACCCACCTTTTAAAGCTGCCACGTAATCAATACATTTCACTATCCACCTCCTTCCGTGGCCGGCCCCAGGGTCGTCTCCATGCAGCCACTCTTTCTGGGGCCTTTGTGGTTCCTCTCGCAGCCCCGGACGAAAAAAAACAAGGGCCGCTAATGTTTAGGATATTTTGGCTTGTGATTGGTCCTCCTGCTGAATTACCCCGTCCGGCGCCATTTTAAAATGGCAAATTAAATTTATTTTGATGCTTCTGTATTACAGCATTGGAGGAGTTCTGGGGGAAAAGGCTGCATAGAACAGCAGTCAGGGACCAGGCCAGGGAAGGACAAGGTCAGTAACTCTTATCGAGTAGGTAGTGTTGCAGCTTTAGATTCATTCTGTCGGCTTTTATGAGTAACATTCCGCACATCCTATAATGGTGAATTTTGGACAGAGTATATTAAAGACCACAAAGCGTTCTTGTCAGAAATACATTTTTTTTCTTTGCATGTCTATTAAGACAGATGGCAATAGCCAAACAATTTGTGAATCCCAGTCCTAGTCGTTGTCTTAAATGTTTTAACACGTTTCATATTGTGAATATTTGTATAACATGGGGGAAATGAAGAAAACATTCTGTATGTAATCATCTCTCTGCTTGGTATCTGTTTATAACACTGAATAATCATTTGGCAGACGGATCCTGCAAACACATACTATGCCTGTGTACACACAAACACGCACACGCAAATTAGATACCATTGTCACACCGCGCATGTGATATTTTTTAATTAGAGTTTATTTTTTAATAAGTAGATAACTATTGAACAGTTAATCGCTCGCTATGGCCTATAAATTGGGCCAATCAATTTTGTGATTTATTTTATTTATTTTCTTCTAATTCCTTCATATCCTGGCTGTGGTAAAATCACAAGAAGAATTTAATGTCAAGCAAAAGTAACTAAAATGGTACGTTACTACCCGGGAATAAATACTGCCTTGATACAAGCTTATTGGAAACCAGGGCCTAGCTGTAATATTTTGTGCTGATTTCATGCACTTGTTTTCTATACATTTCAACCAAATAGGCTCCACAGCTCAAAAAAAACACTTTTTGTTTCTTTGTTGTAATTAGTATTTATATCAGAAGATGTAATTGGTTCCCACAGACATTTCTCATTGAATCATTTAACTATGCTAATCCATCTGTGTTCATATTTAATTTATGCCGTATTCAGTGCTGTCAGTTATTTATACATGGCTCTCTCCCTCTCAGAATATTCAATGTTTTTCCCAAAACACCGAACTTATTTCATTTGTGTATTTTTGCTTGGTTTTAACACCTTTGTGTTAGTGGGCAATGAAGTGTGTGTGTGTTCTTTTCTTTTGTTTTTATTTTTTTGTTCTTTATCCTGTAATGTCTTTTAGACAAGTTTCTTAAATGTTGAATGCATTTCCTAATGAGATTTAACTACTTTTTTCATATTGATGATTAGTTTTTGTTAGGCTCTCGTCCAAGACTATAACCCATCATCATCATTTATTTATATACCGCCACTAATTCCGCAGCGCTGTACAGAGAACTCGCATCAGTCCCTGCCCCATTGGAGTTGTCTAAATTTCCTAACACACAGACGGACACACAGACTAGGGTCAATTTGATAGCAGCCAATTAACCTACTAATATGTTTTTGGAGTATGGGAGGAAACCGGAGCACCCGGAGGAAACCCACGTAAACACTGGGAGAACATACAAACTCCACACGAATAAGGCCATGGTCAGGAATTGAACTCATGACCCCAGTGCTGTGAGGCAGAAGTGCTAACCACTGGCATTTGACAAATCAATCAGATTGTAGCTGTCATTTTGTAGTGCAGTGTGGAAAATCAAAGAAACATGTGCACCAGTTTATTTATTTTTTTAAACACTTATGTTTTTCCATAATGTTAACTGATGGCATTTGATCCCGGACAAACCATGTTACAATGCAAGAGGTGCAAATTAGTTTAATTATTTTGCAATTAAGTTAAATACTGGCTGTTTTTTTTTTTCATGTAGCACACAAATACTTGTTAACTTTTTTTTTTACACTGGCATTTGAAGTTGATTTGGGACATGCCCTACCCAAAATATAAATCTGTCCCCACAGTTTAAATTTACCTCCCCCTCCAATGCAACATGGTTTTACCCAGGTGCAAAGTTACTGCTTTGCTCTCCTTAATGACTCTGGCCCTTTGTTAGAAGTTCTGTGACAATTCTTCAAGCTGCTTGCAGAAGGAATGACAAATGGTAATTCAAACTCGCTGTATCCTCTTTGTTCCTTTTTCCACCGTAACATATAATTCTGGGGTCCAAGATTAGCAGCCATACTAAATACACTAAATTAAGTAACATAGTCATAACACTTATTTATAATTATGTTTTGGCCCGCTGCGCATAAATTAAAGTTTTAGCAGGCTTTGAAAATGATGGGCACAAGGTGTCTGTCACCTTTCATCTGCAAATTTCAGATTAAATGTTTATCCGATTATCGAACATTGCTCTTCTCGCCGATCGCCATGCTTGCGCTATTTAATAGTATATTGCTGGTTTTGGAGAAAACAGATTAGTAGTAGAACAGTCCACTGATATACCTTTTATCAGTGACTTGGCGATAGTGTGGCCATTTTGCTAGTGAGCGGGTTTCACCTTGTCCCCGTTTTCTGAAAGATTGTTCTGTTTCTAGCAAATTAAAAATAATTTTTAAAAAACTGTGTAGTGGACTGTTGTGGGAGTTGTATGTTGTGTGACTAATTCATATTGGCAGCGTCCACAGAAGGTTTCTTTGTTCCCTGTTGTGGTTGACCTTGGTGACATCACTGCGTGGTGAATTGGGACTGACTTGTGATAAAGGGAATGTGCACGCATGCTGAGAATGGAGGTATGTGTAGAAGGTACAGATGATTAGCAAAAGAAACTTCCTGCCCTGGCGGATGCAAGTTCAGCATTCAATGTAGCTTTAAATATTCTGTATATAATCCTGACATATATGATTTACGTTTTACACATAATGCATCATTTTATACCCATTGGGACAGGTTCGGGTTCAGTGTGTGACTGTAGTCTAGAATGGACGTATGGAACATTGCAGATTATAAACACAATAAGTCTTTGTTACTTAGTAATGCTAACTATAAGTAATAATTAACTATACAGCCTAGCCAGCATGACCTGACGACTAAACGGGATTGTACCATTGTGTTTAAGTGTCTGTTTTAGGTAACAGTAGAGCTTGTTTGCGCGCCTTTTACTGCACAGTTACTATTGATTTGATGCATTTTAATAGTGAATAACCATTACCTAGTAACGGTTGATTTTGGTAGAAAGTGCAGCTTCCAATCATTTCTTCTAGACAGCTAAGGGGGTAATTCGGTTTAACACCATGAGCTGTCTGACTTCCTGGTGATGTCAGGCTGCGCTCGTTTCTGAGTCCTACCTTGCCCCAAAACTGCTCCTTCCTGCGTACTTCTGAGGAATGCCAGAGAACACCCGCAAAGTGCCTTAACAGCGGTTTCTGAGGCACTCTCCTGAGTTTTCGTGTTCTGAAATATTTTTAGGTCTCCCTGCATGTATGAGATCTCGCTCAATTTTTTATTTCCTCAGCACTTTCCTACAAGAAAAGTTTCTGGTTCAAGTTCTTTGCATGCTTCATACGTTGACTTTTGTGATGTGGTCCTAGGTAAGGTGTCCTTTTGACCTCTCTTCCATGCAGATAACATGGACTGTGGCCCTGTAGATCTCCTATACCAGTGTCCGCTAATCCTTTCTACATATCCTTTTGCAGTGACCTGTGGATTCTGTTTTGCAAATGGGACCAGTTCTCTATTAGAACTGTATAGAATATTTTCTGGGTCTTCCAGATCTTGCCTTCTCCTCTTTCACAGTTCATTTTAGCTGTAAGAGATTAGATGGGACAGAATAGTTATTCAATTGTCTCCTCCTGGCTTAGGCTAGGTACACACTGAAGAATTTTCAGACCGACCTCTTATCTCAAACGATTGATCGGACTTTGTCGTAGTTACAGTCTGATGATTCATGCATACACACTGGTTCTCTAGTTTTCAGAGAATGACAGCACAATATTCATTCATTCATTGTCACACTGATTTAAAACCGCCTTGTCATAGCTATCCACATATCCTAACGAATTTCGTTAGCTTCTGTGACTCTGAAACGAAACATTCTGGAGCCAATCAAGTTTTGGGCATTAAAACAAATGTAAAAAGTGCTCAAAGTTTTGCATGGTTTTATTGTTTATTATATATATTATTTTTATTTTTTTATTTTTTTTTAACCGGTTACATTCAGTAAATAGTAATTGCAACAAAATGTGCAGAAGTATGTCATGTTTAAGTCTGTACCCCCTGCAGAGGCGGTGTAATGTACATTTATCGATAACACATGGCAATGTAGGTAGATATCTGTAGTGTGTGTAGAGTCAGGATCTTTTCAGCAGATGGTTATGTAGATGTAGGTGTATACACGTGAATCTACATGCTCATTGGGACTTTCAGTTGCTGGTGAAATCGTTACAGTAACTTTCTGTAGTGTATCCAACTTATGTCTTTGTATCTATGTGGATTTTTACAGATTAGAGACTGATGAGTGGAAATTGATGTCTGTAGACTGAGAGCTGGTAGAAGCAATGACAGCCCTGATACTGCAGCATGTTGATTGGAGAGTGACAGATTCTGTAGTAGGAGCAGAGCCCCTTGTATGATACAGTTGGATCTTAGTGTCCTGATTATCATAATGACAGTGTAGTTTTGTTTTACATGTAGCGGCAGTCCCTCTGCTTAATCATGTTCCTGACTCATTCTGCTAGTTAACCTCTATTTATTACACCGTACACATGATTTAATTCATCTGGGAAGGGAGTCTCTTAATCCTCTATTAAATCCATTCTCCTTCTAATTATGCCACACTTGCAAGTGACACACTATGTACATTTACCGCCATGTCCCCAAGAGCCTGCACTTATAAATGGATCCGCTGGACTGCATGTTATGATGAGGACACATTCCTTAGCGAAATGCGCCAAAGGTAACGCACCTAATCACATTATTAGTGACCCATAATGTTTCCATCGCTGCGTTCATCACAAGGTGAACACCGCTCGGGTAGATGTCAAAATAGTGATTTATTTATCACTGTGGGAACACTTTATCTATTCTGCCTGGATGGATCAATCCTAGAACTAGTTGCATTCAGGGTCCTTTCGATGAAGACAGCGGTCTTTGTAGTAATCAATAGATGGCTGTTTGTAGGTCCCTTGTTAGTAGGTAGCCTACATTCCAATGTATGGGCTTTTGTTTGTTTGTTATGCTGAAATGTGACTTTTATATAAATGTTCATCATTTTAAGAGGCCCGGATAATTTAATGGATGAAATGAAAATGTCCATTAATGTACACTCCAACGAGCAGAGTATATATCAGTGTTTGTGGAGTTATGCTGACAACAGGTACCTGAATATACTTTCACTATGACAGCTACATATTTGTTTTGTTTTTTAAGATATTTTAACTGGCTTCCTATGGTTTTTATTTCATGCAAGTAGCACAGTATGTGGGTAGAAGAATGAGCAACAAACTTAGGAAACCACTACAAGCCATGATGGCTCTTACACGAGGTCTTCCTGACGCCAAACAGTGGTAATTTGCGTGTGTTCATTTTTGTGCGAGTTTCTGATTTGGTATTGTGGCTGTTGGGTGCATCTGTGTTCTGTTTTTTTTAAATATAGAATTGATTTGAACCAAAAATTAAGTAGACTGTGAAACATCAAAAGTTTCCATGGAGAACTGTCTGTAGCAGTGTCTTACACTAGACCAGTGGTTCATGTGCTGAAACTATTAGTTCTGGTATTCCATCACACAGTAATAGATTTGGTGATCTGCAAACCAACCTTTTAAAGATAAATCCATCTATAAATTGTCAGTTTTCCAAACCTTCCCAGAAATCAATTCCACTGATCTGTGTTCTGTATAGAACAGACTGGGCAGCACAGGGCTGGTGCCTCGATGAGGGGGAAGTAGTGATGGCCTGTCCTACTCTGGGGCTGTTCCTGACCCTTCCTGTTGCTGGGGGGGATCCCTGGCATGACACCAAAGCGGTCCTAGTATGATGGGCACAGGTCCCTAAGATGCCTTCCCTTTATACCAAGAGTGTAAAAATAAGTCAACACACACAGTTTTAAAATAAAGTGTAATTGGGTAAGTGGTAAAAGTGATCTAGTATATTTCCACGGAGATTCTGCTCTCATATCTCGTGTGCAGAGGGAAAGTTGCTACATCTGACTTGGGCAATACCAGGTTTTCGTCCATACCAATGTTTTCGCTGGTCCTAAATCTAGATTCTCTGGTACTGGGGGGAAGGGGAGAGAGCCTCCAAATATATTCATGGTTTTGGATGCCAAAAAGAGGTGTAATTTGGTGGAAATTGTCCCTGGGTGTGTTGGAGATGTGATTTCAACTTGCCCTGGATTTCAATTGAGGAATGTTGAGCGGTATGGAAGATTAGTACACAGGAAGTGTAATGATTGGCTTCTAGTCTCCTAGGTAACAGATATCATCATCACCAGTTATTTATATAGCGCCACTGATTTCGCAGCGCTGTACAGAGACCTCATTCACATCAGTCCCTGCCCCATTGGGGCTTACAGTCTAAATTCTCTAATATAGACACACACAGACAGACACACAGACTAGGGTCAATTTGTTAGCAGCCAATTAACCTACCAGTATATTATTGGAGTGTGGGAGGAAACCCACGCAAACACGGGGAGAACATACAAACTCCACACAGATAAGGCCATGGGCGGGAATCGAACTCATGACCCCAGCGCTGTGAGGCAGTAGTGCTAACATGTCCACTAATTTGTGATTTTAGGACTGAAATAGATTCCTGGTCTTAGACGCTTACCTTTCAGTTTTGGCCTCTGAACACATGATTTACTTGTGGTGTAAGCACAGTGTTCTCTTATGTGGCTTTTATTTTTCCTTTTATTGTCCTTTTAAAAGGTACATAAGTTCAGCCAAGCATGTGCCTGTTGTGTTTGGATACAGCTCTGTTATTACTGGCCTAATCTCAGTCAACCAGTCTTTTATTTTTCCATTTTTTTCCCCCCTATTTTCCTTTCTATTGAACTTGGCAATTTTTAAATATCCATCTTATTTTTATTTTCTTTAACTCCTTGGGTGGATTGCTTGGTGTCCGGTCATCTGTATCTGGAATGTTCTTAATTTTATTATCTATGTAGTGCCAGTATATATTCTGCAGGACTGCACCGTCCATGAGAACGATGGGATAATACCATGATTAAAATGATACACAATGACTAATTTTTACTCTACAGCCAGCAGAAATATAGGGCTGCCCCCCCCCCAGCCCCCGGTGTCCTGAAGTACTTTCCCCCACATAGCCTTCTACAATACAGTAATAAACAATGAAACGGAGGGAAGTAAGCTTTGACCTATTTTTCTAGTTTGACAATATATTTCTTAAAAATTGCAGCCAACATCAAGCGTGTCCAAACTGGTCACACACATAAGTGACCAAATTGGATGTGTTTTGGGCATTATAAGCTCTGGCCCAGTAGCCGGACACCGCGCAGTGTCCATTTGGGACTGTGCTGTTGGGTGATGGCTTTGTACCCAGACTCATCTAGCGATTTTGTTTGATCATCTTACGACCGAGTTTACCGACATGACAATAATGATACCCCGTAGCATTTTATAATGGTATGCTGGCACAATGTAAATGTTAATTGATTTAGATTGGATTGTTGGGACTAATATATCTGCAGATGTTAGAATGTTTAGCGAGAATTACAAGATTATACACCATGTACTTATAGGCTTAGGAGATGTACTATAAATGCACATTGGTTATAACATGGTATACATACAGATCATTATGGGACAGACTTGGCCAACCTGTGGCTATATAGGTGTTATGAAACTACAAGTTTCGGTAAACCATGACTTGATCGTCTGGCAAATCGTGGTGTTGTAGTTTCACAACACCTGGAGAGCCACAGGCTGTCCAGTCTTGTTATGGTAAGTTTATGCGAATAGATTTATTAATGCAATTAAATTATACAGTGATCAATATTTATTGCATTGTTGCATCACTGGGTTCATATGTCTATGGAGTTTGTATGTTCTCTCTGTGTTTGCAGTGTTTTCTCCCACGCTCCAAAAACGTACTAGTAGGTTAGTTAACATAAATGGACCCTAGTCTGTATGTGTGTGTGTTGGGCAGTTTAGATTGTAAGCTCCATTGGGATAGGGACAGATGGAAATGACTACATATCCTCTATTTTTAAGCAAGGAGTATTTTCTTCAACTCATAGGTTTCAAGAAAACAATTTAATACAAAACCCTGAATGTCTGGGTTAGACCCACACACTTGGCGCAAATTTCATCTTCTACTAAATAATCATCAGAAATCTGTTTACACATTTTGATCCGTGTGTGGTGTCACCTTTGTTGGGTCAAAGTGATTAGATAGAAGTTAAACTCTGAAGTGTGTGTGCACATGCAGTCCTTGTATAATACTAATGGACTGATCAGGTTGTATAAACGCATTTTGTTTGGCAGTTGTCACTTATACATTATTGCCACAAAAACATGAGCAGAGAAACAATGGAACGTCTACTCCTCAGCATGCTCGTTCACAGCACAATCCCCCATTGCCTTCCTATTTCTGCATCATGTACATGGTGGAAGGGCTCTGTCTCCAATACAACACTCCGATGATACACTCCTCGGTAGCGAGCTTGAGAGCTCCCCTTCGGCATTTATACTGATGCGGATTATGCTTTATTGTAAAGAGTAGAAGGAGGCGTACGGTCTTGTTGCACTTCTGCCTCACAGCACTGGGGTCATAAGTTCAATTCCCGACTATGGCCTTATCTATGTGGAGTTTGTTTGTTCTCCCTGTGTTTGCGTGGGTTTCCTCCGGGTGCTCCGGTTTCCTCCTACACTCCAAAAACATACAAGTAGGTTAATTGGCTGCTATCAAAATTGACACTAGTCTCTCCCTCTCTGTCTGTCTGTCTGTGTGTGAGTATGTGTCTGTATTAGGAAATTTAGACTGTAAACTCCAGTGAGACAGGGACTGATGTAAATGGGTTCTCTGTACAGCGCTATGGAATTGGTGGCGCTATATAAATAAATGATGATGATTATCTTGTATGAATACAAATAGCAGAGGTACAGCCGGTTTTCTTTTTTCCTTTCTCTCTAAATGTAAACAAGTTACTGCACTCTCCTACATTCCAGCTGATCCGCTCATGAATCAAGGGGCCGTGTGTAGTATGCTGATGTGTTAAAAAGAATGTAGAGGTTATTACTAGTTAATTGTACCATTTATCTTGACAACGAAGCTCCGGATGTCTCTAGTTTATCTGTAATATCTCAAGTGTAATCATGTCAGGCCCCGGGACTCATAGGAATGAATGCAATACAGAAATACAGTTTACATGTATGTTGAGAACATAAACCCTACCTGAGTATACTTTCGCACTCTGCACTGCGGGGGGAACAAACCTCTGTTGTGTCTGCTGTATTGAATCTCTTCTGATTGTCATTCTGTTTTCTGATCTGCTTTTCTCTTCAGCTGTAAGCATTTGCATTTTATATGCTCTTATTTATTAAATATTAACTTACACAGCTAAGACCATAAATCATATGGTGAGAGCTGAATTTTATATAGACTGAGAAATGATGTCGAACTGTTGGTCAGTTTTCAGCAGTGATGGGGAACTTAATATATTTTGGAGGGCAGTATGTGCAACACTATAACCTTCAAATGGGCCGCTCGGTACCATCAATCTCTGTAATAATTGACTGTGACAGGATTGACCACCTGTTGCTGGGAACTGGCTGGGCTTAATGTGCCGCCTTTCTTTTTCTTTATGCCAAATGCGCCCTATAACCGCAGTAGGAGGGGCTTAGAAATGCTGTCACCACTGGACTCCTACACGGCATCCAGAACTGGGTTCCTTCTGGGTAATTGTCGCTGCTAGGATACCCCCTTGCTGATGTACCTGGGCTGGTACCCCTGCCCTCTTCCTATGGATCAGGGTTGCAGTGGATAGATCCCCCCTGGCCTATCACACTGGCCAGAGCTGCTGGGTAGCGGGCAGAGCGGTGGTACCGGAACGCTAAGTTCAAACCTCAGAAAAAGCCGGGAACGGATTGGAGTTGTCTAAGCTGTAGGTCACAGGAATTTCAGCGTGGAAGTTGTCAAGCAGGTCTTTGAAGCAAGTGATGTTTGTTTGCTCAAGTGCCCTGAAGGACAGTTCATACTGATTGAAGGTACCAGTGATCAAGAGGTCAGAAGAAACAGAATGTTACATTTCAGTGCAAACCAGTGCTGTTTTGTACAGTGTCGCAGGGGCGCAAGTCAGCCCCTGAATTCTGAGTTTTTTTTAGTATCGGGGAGCAACGTGTTTCCCCAAACATGAATTTAAATGCAGTTTATGCTTAACAAAATTTGCAGTAATCTGTGATATCCTAAATCACATTGATCAGAGATTTCCTTGCACTTCAACCAGGATAGGTAACGACTCCCTGCTGGGTCTTCAGGCCAGATCAGGCATTTGACACTTCACATCAAAAGACTTAGTTAGCATTTCCTGCTATCAGCAAAACAGACTCCCTCTCCACACATGCCTAATTGGAGATTTCCTCTAGCAAAG
The DNA here is from genome assembly GCF_038048845.1 of Mixophyes fleayi. Lineage (NCBI taxonomy): Eukaryota > Metazoa > Chordata > Amphibia > Anura > Limnodynastidae > Mixophyes > Mixophyes fleayi. The sequence goes on along the minus strand of NC_134402.1, from coordinate 28,649,990 downwards.
TAACAAAACCCCAAACAAGACATTTCCTATACCAAAATACACAAAATATCAAAAATAAGTACATTTGCAATTATATATAATAAGTGCCCTGCGCTATTTCCTTTAAATAAATTTATACCATAAGTTATTTATAAATTATCCATTACCTAAAAAATGCCCCACTAGCCTTTAACACTACAAAACTCCCTTTACCTACAACTAATGAACTAATGACCCCCTATTCAGCAGTGACCATTAGTGACCTTACCTTGTTCACTAGTAAGGGGCGAGGAATCTTGTGTGCGAGGGAAGGAGGGTGATCATCAGGGGCTCAATGGCAAAGTAGTCTATCATGTTACATTTAAAAGGAAAAATATGACTGCACTGTACTCCCCCCTCCTCCTCTGATCCACCTCCGGTGTGTGATCATGTGATACGAAGCAGATACTCTGATTGTGCTCTTCTTCAGGAGTAGCTGACCCTCACCGGCAACCCCAGCAATGGCTTATTCAATAGCAGGTATAGCTGGGTCATAAACCTGGAAGATGCTGGGGATTGTAGGTGTTAGTTCTTGCCCATCAATGGTTTTGATTATTAGGAAAATTTCCAGGGATAACTCTGACGCCTTATACCGCCACGTTTCCTGCTGCTTTCTGTTACATACATAGCTGCGTATCACTATAATATTTCTGTGCTCGTTTCACAGATGCCTCTCCTCATATAACACATCATATTTGCCCTTGTCATATGTAGACCTATGCCCACTGTCCCCACTAACGCATGCAACGCGAGTATACAGCACATTCATCTCCTGAGATACTCTGTACTGCTGTGAACATTTAAGTTATCTGGTAGTCTGTGTATACCCTGTTTTGTAATGAGACTCTACTCAATCTCATGTTTGGATTCTATTCCTTCTGAGCGCCACTGTTTTCATTCAGATTCATTTTTTAAATAAATACAATTTTGCCCTATGTAAAACCAAGAAGGGGTGCTCTCAATTATTCAAATTATTAATATATGTTACCCAAATAAGGAGCTCTTTTTTGTTGCCTCAAATACTTCTCCAGTATTTCTTTATGTTGAGTTTTTCAGTCTTTGAAAACGTCCTCATCGAATGTCAGAGTATTTATTTTTGTTCTGTTTTTGCTGACCAGCTTATTTGCATTGGAATAATTCTATGTTTAGCACAGATGCTAAGTCGTCTTGTGCTGAGCTTCTCTTCTCCCACTAATAATTTACAAATCATTAGTTAGCATGCTTCTAACCCTATATTTTTTTTGTTCCCATTTTGTATTTGTCATATGTAAACACTAATGTATAAAAATAAAGAGAAAAAAAGAATACATAAATCGGGTAATGGCTCAATAATGATGACCTTAAGTCAGCTCACTATTAGAATAGTTAGCACTTCTGCCTTACAGCACTGGGGTCATGAGTTCAATTCCTCCCACACTCCAAAAACATACTGGTAGATTAATTGGCTGCTAACAAATTCACCCTAGTCTGTCTGTGTATCTGTCTGTCTGTCTGTGTATCTGTCTGTCTGTCTGTGTATCTGTCTGTCTGTCTGTGTACCTGTCTGTCTGTCTGTGTACCTGTCTGTCTGTCTGTGTACCTGTCTGTCTGTCTGTCTGTCTGTGTACCTGTCTGTCTGTCTGTGTGTTAGGGAATTTTAGACTGTAAGCCTCAATGGGGCAGGGACTGATGTGAGTGAGTTCTCTGTACAGCGCTGCAGAATTAGTGGTGATATTTAAATAAATGGTGGCGGTGATGATGATTGTTTTCCTTCTCTTCCCCAAATCCACTTTATCATCTCCTTCCAGAGCTCTCCTCTTAATCTCTTATGAGGTGTGATCTCTCACAATACAATAGCTTGTGGGCATGGTATGACCTCATTGGGAACTGTGTATTATATCAGTGGTTGCACGACCAGAATCAGAAAGGACAGATAATGACGGACAACAGTCAGAGGTAGGAGCCACAAGCCCATGAATTTGCTCTTAGCCTACGTCACCCTCTGCGGAGGCGATCATACGCAATCTCTTGTTCTAGGAACAATTAAGGAGACCTTTTTTGAGGGCACATCGTTCTTTAGTAGAATAAAACCTCAGGCTGTCCATCAGCACTCAAATGTCTAGAGACGTCTTTTTTTTAAAGTTATTCGAAAAATGCTTTTGAGAATTTCCTTAGTCGTGCAAAACTGAATGAGTCCATTATTGTCCATAGGGCCAGTCATGCTCCACGTGAGTTTGAGGGTAGTGAAGCCATTACATACATTGGTGAGGTTTCCTCTAAAACAAAGATGTGAGGAAAGTAGCATCTAGCGACTTTGAGGAGAGAGGTGTCATGATTTCGGAGCATTAGCTGGAAAAGGGAAAAGTTCAAGGGATTGGCCGGTGTTCAAAAGAAAATGGGAAAAGGTGGTGCCTCAGGGTGTGTCGTCCGGTGTGAGCATGTTGTTGTTACAAGTAACTGTACGCTACAGGTTCGCTTCCGAAAACCTAAGGACCTCTGTGGGCAACTTATGAAATCCTCCGTGGAAGCGTTGAATTGTTTGCCTGCAGCGAGAGGATGGGCGTATGTTATAGATCAGACAGCACCAGTTACTTTTATTGCCAAAACCTTTCAGTCTGCACAATCTCATCATATGATGGGTATCTGAGAGATACTGGCACTCCGCACCTATGGAACTTATCATCTAAAGATCTCAAGTATTTATAAACATACCATCTGACCTTAAATACTTTGCCGTGGAAATGAGTTATGGAAAATGCAGAGAATGTACATTAAATGGGAAGCTGCAGTCTGAAACAAGCTTTAATATATATCCTGTATATGTAAGCGAACACACTATATGCTGGAAAGCAGTAGTTAATCAAATGAAATGGGCAGATGTGGAAATTTTTGCTGACCCCATCTCAAACTTCAATTTTTTATAATGTATTGTTTTTTGTTTTTTTTTGTTTCTTTAAACCTGAATGAAGCCATTGATTGTAACATTATTGTACTTTCATGTACAGTGTAAAGTGTACACCCCTTTTGTATTTTTTTATTTTTTTTTTTTTTTTTTTACGTCATGGAATTAAAATAATCAGGAATTATTACCCTTAATTAACAAAAATAATAATCTGGAATGTCAAAGCTAAATCCATTTCTTAAGCAATTATTTGTTCTATTTGCATTATTCCATTTAGCTGAATTACACCTAAATAAACCCTAGAGCAGTGATGGGCAAACTTTTTTAGGAGCGGGCCAAATAAAAAAGAAAAACTTTAGGCGAGCCAATATAATTTATTAAAAAACTCAAATATTGAAATATATAATACAAATTTTTTGAATGGGACGGGAGGGTGTTATATAGCAGTGTTACCTCTACAAGTGCAGCGATCGTACAGACACAGCACTTATTTCCGCAAGTTGTTGCAGATCCGTATTTCTGGTGAGCCACTAACTGAAAACACAGCAGCCAATCGAAATCCGCCTTAGTATATGGCCCAGCCCCTCTCTTCTCGCATGACTTTCAGCCATTAGTGGGCGGGCAGGTGTTTGAGTGATTGACATACGAAGTGTCCTTTTAGGAAGAAGGATGAAGTGTGGAGGAAATAGCTGGGAAGGCATAAAAATGAAGGTTCTGACCCACAGGGTCGGCACTAATAATTTTATGCATATTTTGGCGGGCCCGATAGAACCTCTAAGTGGGCCGGATCTGGCCCGCGGGCTTTAGTTTGCCCGTCACTGCCCTAGAGTAATCAGTTGTCTTCAGATGTACATCGGTTGAGTCTATTCGTTTAAAGTTTTCAGATTTCAAAATAAATACCCCTGTCTGTGAGAGGTTTCACTTGTTTAGTCCATTGCAAACGAGCTTCATCATGAAGATGTAAGAACAGTCAAAGCAACTATGATAAAAGGTTAAGCTGCTTAGATCCAATTGTTGTTGAGAGTAGGTACAACATCCTGTGTGTATAGAAGGGTCAGAGTATATATTCATCTCTGGAATTGTCTTCACATGGCTTAATTTAAGGCCTAAAATAAATTACATTTAAAATGATAAAAAAAATAATCAACTGGAAAGTCTTGCATTTTCCGCATTGTTTTTTCCAGTATGAAATTCAGCAAATCAATAGTAATTGTAAATTAAAATGTACAGAAATGTGTCATGGTTTTTTTCACTGTGAGATTCTGTACAACAAGCCATTTACTTAGGGGTGCATATGTGTATACATGTTTAGGTGCACACATCTGGATGGAAGCACTAACATGACTTGAATAAGTTAAATAAAGAAATGTGGGTTGTTTGCAGCCCACTTCCAGCAAGGTCTGCTCAATACTTTCTTTTTTGTTTCCCTAATGAGCAATTCCCTTGTTCTAGAAATCCTTATTTTTAACAATATGGTCTCCTGAAACTATTAATATATTAATATTTTGATATACGATCTCCTCTGTCTCGTCTCCTCTCCGCTATACCCGTTCAGTTCTTCAAGACATTAATATATATGTAGGTATGTGTATATTATGGATTGAAATACGTTGCCTCCCTTGGATCTCTGTATCGTCTACAGCGAGATTGCTACTGGGTCTTCATGCTGATTTCCTTTCTGTTAAATAACTCGTTAAATATTTTATTTATTCATCACATACATTTGCTCAAATTTTAGGACTTGGTGAGGACTAGATGATTGCAGCGACCTGATAAGTGTAAACATATATAATACACTTGTTAACATGTTTCCCTTTAGTATTTTTCTGATTGTTATTCCTCTAATATAATGCTTGGTCCGGCTCTCGAGAACAGTATTGCACGATTTTGCTTTAATACACCTGTATACACATTATCTTCATTTCTTTTTGCTTTGTTTTTTCAGGCATTCGACCTCCCATTATGAATGGGCCCATGCACCCGCGCCCCCTTGTGGCCCTGCTGGACGGCAGAGATTGTACAGTAGAAATGCCCATCCTCAAAGACGTTGCCACAGTGGCGTTCTGTGACGCACAGTCCACACAAGAAATCCACGAGAAGGTAATGCGGACATTATTGTTTGACTGTTCTGCCGGGGATCGATTTGGCTGTGAGCTTTTTCATTAGCGCAGAGAGCTGGAATGTTTCGTAGTACTGAGAAATTATATCCTAGTGTTCCGTATGATTTGCAGAAATTGCATTATGTCCAGTATTCTTTGCTGTACATAAACCCAATGGATTCATGTTAAAGTAGACCTGTTGCCTTTATAGTCGAGGATGCAATTATGTGGCCAAAAGCAATATTCAACCGGTCAGTTTACAAGGAGCCCATGGAGGAACTAGCAACCCTAAAGGTGGTCTTCCTGTGTGGGGTTGTGGAAGGTGTAGGGGTCTCTGTATGTTTACTTCGGAGCTCTACTAATATGCGCCATGCAGATTTCCTCGCACTAGCACCTCTTATACCTGCAGTAACCACTTTCTAACAATGCCCAGGAACAAGAATAACACAAGTCTCCATTCTTGTCATTCACATCGGACTTCTGAGCAGCCAGTTGGATATCGGAACAAAAAGAACTGTAATCTGATTGGCTGCTCAGGATTGTAAGGTGAATGGCCAGGAAAGAGTATTGTTAGTAGTAAGCATGGAGCAGCTGATGCATTTTTTTAGTGGTCTGATATCATCTGCTGATCTTTGCTCAATAATTATACTTCTCTCCTTCCTTGTCCTTTTATATTGGATGTATTTATTCAGTGTGATGGACAAGGCAGCAGTGCGTTGTGCCAATAGCGAGCAAAGGGCAGCGTCTGGTTGGTGTAAGGAGATCAGCTGGTGGTGGTACACTGTGATCACAGGTTGGAGAGGGAGGGTGTGACTCGATCACTTATAAATAACCTATGGTATAAATGTATTTAAAGGAAATGGCGCAGGGCGCTTATTTATATAATTGCAAATGTACTTATTTTTGATAATTGTGTTGGTAAAGGAAATATCTTTATTTCTGAGACCAGGGGAAGATATTTGTTTTTTGTTTTAACTTTGCTAGAGGAAATTCATTATTTCTGAGGTATATACCTGATGCCTTTGTTGAGGAAGTCTTTTGTGTATTTTGGTAGGGAAATGACTTGTTTGGGGATTTATAACTTTCCTTTGGGAATGTGTATTATGCAACTGTCTGAAGAAAGCACCCATGTCAATCTCATGTTAATTAGTCCTTTTTATGTGTGAGGGTCCAGCATCTGAAGGCACAGGAAGGGTTACTTAGACTTGCTGTTAGATTTTCTCTGCGTCTAAAACAAGATGCAGGAAATCACAGCAAGTTTTAGAATATCACAGATAATTGTAAATATTGTTAGCTTTGCATTGCATGTAAATCCATGTTTGGGTAAACACATTGCATCCTTATTCTAAAAATAGCTCAGACCCCAGGGGGCTGGCTTACCCTGTGAGGCTGTGTCCAAAAACTGTATGAAAAGCACTGTTTTGTATTAAAAATTGTTCTTCTTGTTTCATCTGACCTGCTCCCTGGTACCTTCAACCAGGGTGAGCAAATAAACATCATTTGCTTCAAAGACATGCTTGGAAACTTCTCTATCCCTGTGACCTACAGATGAGACCCAACTCTAATCCATTCTCCGGCTGTTTCCCAGTTTGTGACCCATATTTCCGGTACCACCGCTCTGCCCGCTACCCAGCAGCTCAGGCCAGTGTGATGGGCTAGGGGGTATCCGTCCACAGCAACTCCGATCCATAGGAAAAGGTCAGGGGTACCAGCCCAGGTACACCATTAATGGGGTACACTAACAACGTCAGTTACCCAGAAGAAACCGGGTACTGGATGCCGGTAAGGAATCCAGTGGTGGCAGCATGTGTAAGCCCCTCCTACTGCGGTTAGTGGGCTTATTTGGGATACCGGAAGGGAACGGTGTCAAAGTAAGGCCCGGCAGGTTCCGAGCAACAACAGACAGGGTGGCATAGGCGGGTTATCCTGTCACAGAGGATATAGTGAGGGGGCGTTTGGAATGCATTGCATTGGTATGTGTGTGAGCACTTAGGAAGGTGGGGGAGGTCCACAACTGTGTTAGGGTTTATTGTTTAATGACTTCCTCCTGATACTGTCTTAGCCCCCCAAAAGTGTGCATGTTTTATGAAGGTCACCCATGACACTGTTTATTAAAGATGCAACAAAAGTGCGAAAATGATATGTCCTCACATAGGGTAGGAAAGGTGCAGTGTTATCCAATCAGTTAGAAAAAAGCCTATCTGTATGGCCAAATATTCCCTGGTTTAAAATTTAAAATCCAATGGTTTTTTTTGCCATTATGTTGCATATATAATAACGATTGTAGTATAATTGTGACCACATTATAGGAGAACATTATTCTTGTTGATTCAAGTGTTTTGTTTAATGTTAATGATACAAACGTCTTACACATCTAACAGAGGTAGAGGGTTTTTTTTTTTGGTTTTTTTTTTTTTGGTTTTTTTTTTCTACATGAAACTTTCTTGGATTTGAATTTATTTACTACAAAGTAGATCAGGAAATAGGTACCACAGGGAAACTTTCTTAGATTGCACCCAAGTTACAGAAATATTGCTGTTTTGTCTATGGAGATGTTGTGTAGTGCAGTATGGTTGGATTCCTATGCACCCTTTTCCGAAACTGCTTGAAGTATCTCTTTTTGAAATTTAAATATACAGCGGGTGAAATAAGTATTAAACACCAACATTTTTCTCAGTAAATATATATTTAATGTGGCTTTTGTAATGAAATTACACCAAATGTCAGCAACAACCCTTGCAATCCACACATGCAAAGAAATCAAACCATAGATGTCCACAATTTAAGTTTTGTGTAATAATGTGAAATGAGACGGGGAAAAAGTATTGAACACGCTTCCTGAAATTTATTGAATACTTTGTACAAAAGCCTTTGTTGGTAATGACAGCTTCAAGACGCCTCTTGTATGGAGAAACTAGTAACATACATTGCTCAGGTGTGATTTTGTCCCATCCTTCAACGCAAATAGTCTTCAAATCTTGAAGGTTCCGTGGGCTTCTTCTATGAACTCCTTAGTTCTTTCCACAGATTTTCAATTGTATTCCAGTCAGGTGATTGGCTGGGCCATTCTAGCAGCTTTATTTTCTTTCTGTGAAACTAATTGAGGGTGTCCTTGGCTTTGTGTTTGGGAACATTGTCTTGCTGAAATGTCCACCATCGTTTTATCTTCAGCATCCTGGTAGATGGCAGCCGATTTTTATCAAGAATGTCTCTGTACATTTTTCCACTCATCCTTCCTTCAACTATATGCATTATACCAGTACCGTGTGCAGAAAAACAGCTCCACACCATGATGTTCCCACCTCTGAGCTTCACTGTTGGTATGGTGTTTTTGGGGTGATCAGTGCCAGTTCTCCAAACATGGTGTGTATTATGGCATCCAAAGAGTTAAATTTTGCGCTCATCTGACCACACTATATTCTCCCAGTATTTCACAGGCTTGTCCAAATGTTGTGCAGCAAACCTTAAACGAGCGTCAACATGTTTTTTTCTTCAGCAAAGTAGTCTAGCGTTGTGAGCGTGCATACAGGCCATGGCGGTTGAGTGCATTACTTATTGTTTTCTTTGAAACAATTGTACCTGCTAATTCCAGGTCTTTCTGAAACACCTTCGTAATGCGACACCTTTTTATAGGCCATCAGTTGTGGCTGAACCAGCGGGCAGGATTGCTTTCTAATTACTGATAGATTTCAGCTGGCGTCTTATCTTTCCATGCCTTTTTGCACCTCCCCTTCTTCATGTGTTCAATACTTTTTGCCTATGTCATTTCACATTAATGCACAAAACTTAAATTATGGACAATCTATAGTTTGATCTCTTTGCATGTGTGGATTGCAAGGGTTGTTGCTGACATTTGGTGTAAATTTCATTACAATAGTCACATTAAATATATATTTACTGAGAAAAATGTTGATTTGTTCAATACTTATTCAATACTTGTCAAGTTTGTAAATGTATTAAGAGAAAAGTAAACCTTGCAAATGTTACATTGATCTTCTGCAAACACTGCTTTCCCTATTGTATTTAGTTCTGCTAATACTATGGATGGGCCCTTTTGATATTGAACATAATTTTGCTTGGGTCTTCGCATGTAGAGGAACATGTAGACCTTTTTTAAAGTCTGTGCTCTAGTGAACTAAATATCTAAGATTGATAGTTTATCAATTACTTACATCTGCCCAACTGTCCCATCCCTTTATTGAAAGCAGGCTTTTCCTTTTATCACTCAGGGACAATACATAAGCCACAGTCTGAAAAATGGGTTGGCTGTCTGAAAGGCAGTAAAGCCTCTGTATAAATTAGTTGATAATCATAATTGCCCACTGTCGCACAATGTCTGGTTAGGACTCCTGGAAGGACAGGGCATTCTCCCGCATCCTGCCCACTCTGCGTGAGGGAGGCCTCCGTGAATTGCGGCAGTTAAAATAAATCGCTACTTGGTTACCTATAAGAAGGCTCTTGTAGTTCTTAATTATTCCTTTGTTTTTATTCAAACTGTTTATTAATGAGCTAAAACTGTTGTACATGACAGCAGAGCTGTCTGGCATCCACAGTCGCATGACCTGTGATAGTGCCCAGAGAAGCTTTGGAATACCCTCATCTCGGCATGCATGTTCATAGTACACTGCACCCCCCCCCCCCCCTCTTCCTGCTATCACATGACCACTAAGGAGCTTCCTGACTGATTGGCTCTGACTCAGATATCCGTTTGCACTCTCTTGAAGAACCAGCATGAGAACTGAAACCAATTTCTTCCCAGCTGAGAGACTCTTTCTTGCAGTGGCAGCCGTCCAGTGTCTCCCACAGAGCACTTCTGCAAAGGGAAGTACTGCGTCGTTGGAGCTCATCCTGGAACAAATTACTTTATTACTTCCTCTTAGGTACAAAACTTGTACCTTCTTGGCGCTCCGAGATTTCTTGTTTCATTACTGATCAACAGGGAATTGCTTTCCTGTAAATAAGATGATCGGACCCTGAATATGAATACATAAAATAGCAAAATTGTTCGCCACATTGCATCCTGCCTAAACTGAATTTCACCCCTTCTTCACCACTGGCAATCAGTAGTGACCCTCAAAAATTGGGTAGGTGACCTGTATTCCACTACTTCAATCCTCCAATCTGTAAATCATAGCAGTGCTGCAGATCTAGAGATCACCAGCTTTTTATAAACTGCTTTGTGGATTCCTCACCTCGGCAGCCAATTGTGGAATGAATTTTGCACGTTTTTCCAGGGAAAATGGTCCAAGTGTAGTGCAACCCAGGACACGGCACAATAAATTGAATGTAGACTTGACCTCTATATTTATAGTCTACAAATACTGAATGGTGATGAAAAAGCTGAACTCGAATATTACATCGCCGGAACCTTGCACGTGTGAAACGGCCTGTTCCTCCTGAATTTCGATTTGCCCTAAATATCCCAGCAACTTCGCTCATCTCTTATCAGACCTTACTACTTGGGAGTATGCCCAAGTACATTCTTGTGACTGATATTATGTGGTTAATTGTAATGTTGGTAGTATATACATTTATATCCTAGGAAAATGTATTTATTTTAAAATTAAAATCAGTTTCTTTCAAGTAACCTCATCAAATGCAACTAAGCTAAAAAATAAAATAAAAATTCTCCCTGGAAATCACTATAACTTACTGGAATCTATATGATGTTAAATACTATTGTGTCAAAAAGACATAAGTATTATAGGAGCGATACCTTTATTGGCTAACCAAAAATAATGATTATATTTGCTAGCTTTCAGAGCACAGAGGCCCCTTCATCAGACAAGCTTACAAATGGATGACTGAAAAAAGGCACAACATTTAAGAGCTGTTACATCAAGAAATTTGTATGGGGGGTGGATACATCAACTCACTGGAATGTAATGCTGGTCTGTTGCATAGAACCTGTTATATATTTTTATATGGTTTCTCTAAAATATGTCATACTTTTATAATACTCAATGTAGCTCCACTATACCTCCAACCTCTGGGCAAACCAAGCAGTGTACAGACCCATGTGTGAATTTCATATTAGACGTGGCATATGGTCTTAACACACAACTGTTATTTTGGTGGGACAGCCCCGATTTGATGGCTGTATCCCGCTGTCCTGATTAGGACTGCTTTGTCCAATTTATATCAGGTGGTTGGGAGGTTTGTCCATGCAGAGCATCAGTGAACAGGCAATGAATGGGTGTTAGAAGGGGCGTGGGGTAAGGCGCAGGTACAACCCTTAGCTTGTGGCCATACCATAATCATGAAGTGACCACGCCCTCATTGTGGCCACACCCTTCACCCTCATCACAGTGTGGCCCCACACTGTCCCAATCCCTGGCCCTCCGAAGTTGAGAGGTAGAGAATACTTAATGCTCACCATCTCTGAACAAGAACTTTACCTACTGTTCCCACATCACCACATTGCATATTTTGTGTTGGAGAACACTGCTTGGGGAGTAGCACAAAACGTTGTGCTGCTCAGTATGTCTACACAGCTCTGTGTTTGAGAAATTATGTTTTTAGCTTGGTGTATATTGTTCCCCAGTATGTACCCCCCTTCTTCTCCCATCTTTTTTTTCTATATCCCACTTCCCCATGCCTTTAAAACAGTTAATAAAAACTAAAAAAAAGAAACACACACAAAAAACAAAAACATGGTTCTGTACATCTGTGTTCAAACGATGTTCGCTAATGTGTGAAAAGTAGAAGGCCCAGGTCGTCTTGAGGTGCTGATTTGGAAGGTTGTCCAATGCACGGGCTAGTGTGCATGTAACACACTCATCACTTTGATCTTCTCTATATATCTTTAACTCCGTGTGTATGTCGGCAGGCAGATAGATTACAATGATACATGCCTTACTAAACAAAAGAAACATTTTGTCTATACATCTGCAGGAATACGACCAGCATCCATTAAAAAGAACAAAGCTTTTCGAATAGAGTATTCTTTGTTAGACTGCTTAAAATAGAAGACAATTCATAGCCTTCCATGGCACAAAAAGCCCACAGAAGTGAAAGCGATCGATCACGTGTGATGGCTCATTTTGGTTTATAGCTTTAATTAACTGCTCATCTGAATAACCGTTGCTTATTGTGGCCCGAAAATGTACAATGGGTTTTAATTTCTTCCTCCACCTGCCCCCCTCTAGACGTAATTCTTCAATCCCTTAGATTGTACGCTCCTCTGAGCAGGGCCATCTCTCCTCCTGTTTCCACCACTTCTAACTTTGCTCTCCAGCTACTTTGCCCTCCTCCTCGAGGGCCCTCCTCCCCCCTCTGGGGGTCTCCCTGTCTTCCGCGCCCTCCTTTTGGGCCCCGTCATTTGCGGATACTCCCCCCGCCCTCACTAGCTGTGCATTGAGCTTACTGAGTTACTGTGTTTTATGTTTACTGTACTGTGCTGTCTCACCTTGTATTGTAATTCGTTTTTGTCCCTGTACGGCGCCACAGACATCTTGTGGCGCCCTATAAATAAAAATTAATAATAATAAAATGCACGGTGCGGTGGAGTCCGTAATATTTGTCAGTATCAGAATTACCTGGATATTATCTGTATGAATGATCCAAGCTCAGATCCTATTGTTTTAGTTGGAATAAAGAATTGCACAGTCTGGAGTAAGGGAAATATATTTACCATTGCAAGTCATTGTGACATTTTGGTTCATTTTATGGCTTTTATTTGGGGCTTTACACTAGATTTTAAAGATTGGCTGGATTTCAGTGGTTGCCCTTGTGGACCGTTTATTTACAAGACTGGATGAGAAGCTTTGGAAGCCAAAAGAAAAGAATGTGTTGTAGACTGTGTATTACCACAATGACTCTTCAAACCTGTGTCTGTACTTACCCAGAATGCTCATGGAGCGAAGTGGATGCAAAGTGCTCCTGTAGAAGACTGTCCTCTCCCACTCATAGCCCTCAACATAGTTTTGTTTTTGTCTATGAATTATACTGCAATGAGTGGTCTATGTAGCAGCAGAGAGAGAGCACAATATATGCTGGCCAGTCCTGGATTCCTTTTCCAGTCACCCCAACAGTGATTTGCCATAACATTTAGGATATGTACCCATGGCTTCACATACTTGGCTGTGCTATAGTATCGCTGATCTTTTGGTTTTGAGTGGCATTGAAGGATACTGCAGCAATAGATTTACAGAGTAGGGCTTTTCGTTTTAGCCCACATCACCCAGAACGTACTACCTTGCTGCATATGTAGGCACTTTTGGATGAAACGTTCCCCAGATTTTAATTGCCGTCCTAATCTTACAGAACAGGATCTTACAAAAGATGCTCTTGTACATTGAACTTGTCTAACTATAGAACAGTGGATGAAAAATGTCATAGAATTAGCATGGTAAAACACGCCTGAAATTGTGATGTTTACTCTGGTGCTCTTGTGCTTTGTGCAGAATGGTGAATGTGCACCTTCTGTAACGTATTTATTTATATTGGCTCTTTTTTTTTTATCACTGAGTACAGTCATTGACCTTAGTGAATATATAGTGGTCTTATTTTTAAGAAAGGCCACTAAAGGCAATTGTTTTTTTTTTTTGTTTTTATTTGACACTCATCCTCCCTAACCCTGTAACAGCTCCTAATTTTTGTTTAGTGCCTCACGAGAATGCCTGCTGGGGAAACTGCGTCAGTAGTCACACTGCACACGTGTGTTCAAAAAGGGAGATTTGAGAACCTGAAAATTACCATCAGTAGTTTGTTTTTGTTTGGTTTTTTTTATTGTCCCAGTGCCCACATATAGCCAGGACCTCTGCTGCTGACCTTTTGGCTCTTGTCTTGACACCTTCAAGCGTTCTCTGAAAACCCACCTCTTCAGACAAGCTTATAATATTCCTCAACCACCTTCTTATCCTCACTAGGTTACCTTACTAATACCCTTTACACAGTTCACCCAAGACTGCAACCCTCTGACCAAGATTGCTGTGTGACCGGATCATATGGCCAACTAGGCACTCTTTATCTCTGCATTCTGTTTGGACCAAGATGCAATGGGTGGAACTTGACCTCATGTATTGGACTCCCATTGTCCTATAGATTGTAAGCTTGTGAGCAGGGCCCTCTTACCTCTCTGCCTGTATTACCCAGTATTGTTATATTACTGTTTGTCCCCAATTGCTACGGAATCTGCTGGTGCTATAAAAAAAAAATTGATAATGGTGATCATCTCTTTTAATAGACATGGCTGCAGGTAACAGATGAAGCGTGGCATTATAAGCTGTGTTGTGCCAGGGAGGCTATTATCTGTGTACGTTTTCAGCAAATGCATTGGTTTTTGTTTATTTTTTGTTTTTCTTGCCGTGAGTATATCTCTCTCCTTATATTACAGAGAATGGGAAAGAGAAAATTAATTTGGTTCCTTAATTGTGGCATGAATGTGTGGGGGTCCAAAGGTTTTGGGGGACTGTATCTGTATAAAGGTGGTAGATATTCAGCGGATCACTCTCTGTTTATGTATATTTTATCACTAAACCATTCTAGGTAAACCTACATCAAAAAATGTGTTCAATTTGCTGGCATTGACCAATGTCCTCATCGCTAGAACGTGTGTTTGTAAATGGGGTGGCCTTGGTAAACGATGCTGTGAGTGATTTATCTATGCTAGTAGAATCTATGCAAATATGTAACAAGATGTGGTGAAAGTGGACAAGGTCAAGACATGCATTAGTCATTAACGGATAAGGCAATGAATGATTTCCTAGGCACCCGCACCAGTTATTGCCTTGGAATGGTTTACGTTAAATTGTTCTCCACAATGCAGTATGTTCTTTGAGTATATCAGCAAAACTATAAAGATTCCTTTTATTTGACAGCATTTGCATTTTCCTGCTTGAAATATCTGCTCTACTGGGACCTCCACTTTTATTATCTATACTGCTATGCTAATATTATACTCATACTGTCCAAGTTTATCCTTTTATTTAATCCATGTTTGAAACAAAGGCAATCCGTGATTTGGAAACTGTATGAAAATGTAATTTGGTGTTGATTTTAGTCTGTTAGGAATTTGAAAATAAATATGGGCTTTAGTCAGATATACCATACCCAAACAGAATCCAACACACCACCTATTCACCCTATTCACCCAGAAGTGTCCACTTTATAGTTTCCAGCCGTGGTAAACTGATTATCTTGCCAGCTTTATCGCCTCTGTGTGCCCTTTGCTCTTAGTCCGCCCTCCTGAACAGTAAGGAACATCGGGAGACCTGAGCTAGAGAAGGGAGACTTGTGCTGGAGAGACGGCCATGTCCACTTGACTTGTCTGCTAAAAGTATCCCCCACACACAATCTGTTTATGTCTTGTAATGTGATCATATTCAATTATCACTGTCTGATGCGTAGAAAAGATCTTAAAAAGATCTTTTAAGAAATGTTCTAAAAAAAATTTAAAATTGTTGTACCACTAATTTGTGTGGGAAGATTTAAAAACAATTTTAATTAAGCATTCTTTTATTTTGTGTAAGCTCACTATGTGAGGTTTCCAGATTTAATGTTGATCATTCTGCGTATACAAATCGTTCAATGAAAAGATTGTTTGTGAAAAGAGCATTTTGTTAAAATTTATAGAATCCTTTATTGCGCGGGAACATTCCGTCTAGCGTGCAAAGAAAACCAGATCATCCTTTAGACTAGGGCCCAGTGGACACCAATGGGCCCAAATTACTTGTACCCATTTTTATGTTGTTTGTTTACAAATGAAGGGGGTGAATGGATGTGAGGGTCCAAACCAAAATCTTGCCTAAATATTCTCACCCACCCGCCTCTTTCCTCTTTACTGTTCCAGACTGATTAGAACAAAGGATGGATCTAAATACAAACCCTCTCATGGGGTGATTGCGGAGGGTGTGGTGGTGGGGTTTATTTGTAAGGCACCATAAAGCTTCACAGCCACTGACAGTGGGTATATCACATGGGACTTAAAACAAAAAGACATTAGGACCCAGTGGGAGTCGAGATTGGGAAGAGAATACCCAGCGTTAGTAGTGTCATATGCTGTAAGTGAGGCAAGTTTTGAGAGGACCCTTGAAAGATTGAAGGTTGGGTGGAAGAGTCCATTAGTGGGCATGGGGCAGAGTACCTCATGACAATATCAGAGACGTTGGAGGGGGAATTGTTGGTGAGGGTTGGTAGCATTGAATTGGGTTCCGGAAAACAGTGTAAAAATTTGGAGATCAATGCAGCGGAATTGAAGTGGCGGGAAAGGACATTGGGCTCGGCACAGCATTTAGAATGGACAGGCAGCGACTGGTGAGAGGAAGGCCAGATAGGAAGAGGTAGCAGTAGTCAAGGTGGGAGAGTATAAATGAAAGGATGAGGTAACATTCAGAGTGAGTTGGGTGTATTCTGGCAATGTTTCAAAGCCTGGTGGGACTGGATGTGTGAAGTAGAGTTGGTGTCGAGGATGACGCTAGCTATGGCAGCAGGCGTGGCAGACTGGAGTGTGTGATTTGTCAATGGGTAAGGGAGAGACTTGTGGGAGAGGGGTTATCTTCCTTGATAATGAGCTCAGTTTTGGACAAGTTGACATTTAGATGGTGTTGGAACTTCCAAGATGTCAGAGAGGCAGTTTGACATGCACATAAAAGAGAAGGGTAGAGGTCATGGTGGAGAGGTAGATTTGGGAGCTGTTTGCATAGAGGTAGAGGGCGGAGGCCCTATTACAGTGGGCCAAGGAGGGAGTGAGAGGAGGAGAGGAAGTGAGTTGGGTGGCTGTAAACAAGCTTAAATAATTTGGAAGCACCGGGAAGGAGAGAAATGGGCTGGTCGTTGGAGAGAGGTAGGGTGTATGATTTCTTTATATGAGAGGTGAGTGACTTGAGGAAAAATTGGAAACTGATGGGTTAAAGAAGTGAGCTAGTTGCGGAGGGGGGTGTGAGTGGGAGGCGTTGGAGGGAACAGGTCAAGGAAACAAGTTGAGTGGAAGAGGTGAAAAGGAGTTTAAAGTCCTTGTCCTCAGTAATTTGAGAGAGAACAGATCAAAAATATTTTTTTTGCAAACTTTTAGTCTAAACTTTTTAATAAGTAAAGAAACCTGTTTTCCCACAGTTGACACTTTATCTACCATTACAATTCTTGTGAGGTCAGGAAGATGCAAAATTGGCACTACCCCCCTTCCCCCTCTGTTCTGTCTTAAAATAAGCTTACTTAAGATGCCAGAGAGAAGTGACTATAATTGTTAGTGTGTTCAGTATATTCCACATAGAGGTGTTTGTATGTGTATTGAATTACTAATGTGACATTGGCATATTTATTCATTAGCTGTTCATTAATAAGCAGAGCTTTTCTGTGCGTAATGGATATGCTTCAGAGAGCTGCATTATTGGAACACGGAATTTTAAATATTTGAGGAATTTAAAAGCACTGAAACTATCTTTCTATCCAAATAAACGTGTGGTGATTTCAAGGGGTGGTGGTTTTTATTTTGCTTGCTTTTATTAAAGTTAATTTGAATATCTATTGCAGCTATGGCTACTATCTTTATTTATCCCTGGTCTCCACATGATCTCTACTCCCTCATTGTCTTCCCTTTCTACCTGTCACTTCCTTACCATGGCGGGTGGCAATCATCTAATGGGCTGATCTGATATTTGTTTCCTGCCTCATATCACTAGGATTGATTTTTGATACCGTATATCAATTATGCTCACAAACTGGGTTTCTCCACTTTGTGTGGTTGTTAAAATGAACATTCTCGGGTTTACTTTTTGCTTTTCTTTTCTATTTCAGTTGCTGCCATTCAGACCAATCCCTGATTGGTTTACATTGTCCTTAATAATTGACATACTGAACCATGAAGCTCCTAGAGTTACGCAAGATAAACCTATCGGATTTAAGCAAAGGAATGGGACATGCCGACTAGCTTTAGTTAAAGAACTCCACCCAAAATTACATTGGGAGTGTGGAGGGTGTTTATAATACAAACTAGCACGACTGCAGTGTCACAGGCTGTGGGGGATCCTCACTACTTTTGAGTTTCTTACCCCCTGACCCATGGGTAACTATCGTTTCTTAGACATTGTCATGGTCAACCGTCTTTCTGCTAGTTGCTTGAGACTGCGTTGCTCTAACTTTGGAGTAACTGCGGAATTAGTGGTGCTATATAACTAGCTGATGATGAGCACAGTTCTGCTTTAGACATGTTAATTTAAAGCGGATTTTAGTTTTCCATTTTAGTTATTTGGGAGTATTACAAAGAAGTTATGATTAATTGACTAACATTTTAGAAATCCTTCAAGCTATCTATTTGTGGGTGGTTTTTTTTTCCTCCATGGTAGTTCTAAGCTTCTGAAAAGGTGCAAGAAATTTTGAAATTGCAGACTGTTATTTTTGATAGTCTGAGAAGTCTCCTAATCACATCGGTATTTGGAGTCCTGACGACTGTGGTCTGCAAAGCAGGAGGTATTTAGTGTTACTACTGTCCACTTGTAATACACAAGTCTACACCCCTTAGGGAGAGTGGTAGTCTGCAGAAGATGCCTAATGTAGTTTTGGGAAGTGTTACTTAATCTGTGTTTTTGTTGTTGTTTTTTTAATGACTGAAAATATGATATTCATTTTAGAATTCATTTTTTTTCTCTTTAAGAATAATAATTAAAACTGAACTGTGGTGTGAAAAGATGCTGATAAAATATTGTTACGATAACTCCTGTATAGATTTATAATGTATCAACGTGGATTCCAACAGGCACCGGAAGGAAATCGCTAGCCTTCGTTGTAATTCTGTTTTGGGGCCCCTTCCTTTTAAAAGACCACTCAAAAAGTACAAGTTGAAAAATCTGTGCCCAATTCACAAAATATGCATGCACAAATTTCAGCAAAGTTTTAGAATGAGCTATATAAAATAAGCTTTTAATTAAATGTTGGGTTGTTTTTTCCCTCAGTACTCCAGGATTCCTCTTATGTTAATGTGCTTTTGTAGCCTACATTGTGGACAGCCAAGGTTAATAGCTTGTACTTATGCATAAAATAAGGACCAGGGATGGCCTATGCTGAGAGTTGGGGCCAGACCAAGTCTATGCTTATGAGCATCGCTCTCCTTGGTCATTACTAGGGGGGTAACCCTCAATTGTAACCCAAGTAATCTAAAGTATTTGTGTCCCTGCACTCTTCCCCCTTCAGCTTTGCGATTTGGGTGGTTTCTTCTCTCGTACAGCCCTAGTTATGGCCCTGCAAATTAAACACGCATTTTATCAAAATAAATTGCTAAAACCTTATACTAGTGTAAATGTAGATGGTATAGATATAGACTTGATATTGGGACTTTTTAATGCTTTTGACAATATATACATTTTTGAGAATTAAAGATTTGGCTATATGTAAAAGTGCTTATGTTGTATGTAACTACCCAGAATCCTTTGCAAGTTTTTCTTGTCCAATGTAGAATGCTAAACAGACACATTGCTGCATGACTGTAAAGCTGGAAAAGCCGTTTATGCCTCGCCAGTATTTAACGCCACCAGCAACAAAGTGAGATTTGATCTTTTGAGTACAGATCACAGAGCATTTGAGGATAATGGGAAACCACAGTGCTGCTAATAATACACTTGCAGAGTCGATTGTGTCTGAAGGTTGTTTGCAAATAAGAACGCGTCAACATGTTGCAGCCATTTGAGCCCAGTTAGTGTTGGAATTCTGTTCAGCGGGAGGCGCAGAGCGAGCAGATTATTTCACTTCGGCTTTTATTTTGGAATGTGAAATGCATCAGTTATGTAACACACTGGTTCCCACTGTTTTCCCGAATGTTATGGGGCCTTCGGGGCTTGGAGTGTCTCGGAAAATTATCTACACACTTCACAAGTTCAATGCACAGAATCTAAGCTTGTGGCGCCTGCACTCAGGAACTAAATCACTATTTGCAGAATACCCCCCGGAGGGAGAAATATGTAATTCAAATGTATGCTGAAGTTCCCTGAAGCTGGAGCAGCAGCGGAGGATTTTACAAGCAAGGGGCCGCCTTGAAGAGAATAAGACGTGCTTGTGGAATAGAGCAGGTTTGTCGGGGGGGGGGGGGCTGGCCGCTTTTTATTACAACCTGGCCCCTCTTTGCAGACTGTAATGGACATTTTTGTAAAGTTCTGTTTTGTGGAGCTATAAGACCCATCCAGTCTGTGTAGCATGATCCATTATATCCTGTACAAAATGCTCTGTTTAATTCTATTGAAGCAGTTGGCGATTGTGCGAGTTTCTAATTTTTTCTAATTTCCAACCACTGAGCAGTTTTGTGCAGAATAAATGTACAGTGCAGTTATGTTCTGTGTAGGATACTAATTTCAGATTGCGATATTTAGGTTTTTATTTTTATTAGGGATGTAATATACATTTAGGGCAACACAGTGGCTCAGTGGTTAGCACTTCTGCCTCACAGCACTGGGGTCATGAGTTTGATTTCCGACCATGGCCTTATCTGTGTCGAGTTTGTATGTTCTCCCTGTGTTTGTGTGGGTTTCCTCCGGGTGCCCCAGTTTCCTCCCACGCTCCAAAAACATACGAATAGGTTAATTGGCTGCTATTACATTGACCTTAGTCTGTCTGTCTGTCTGTCTGTCTGTATATTAGGGAATTTAGACTGTAAGCTCCAATGGGGCAGGGACTGATGTGAGTGAGTTCTCTGTACAGCGCTGCGGAATTAGTGGCGCTATATAAATAAATGATGATTACAAATGAGTTCATGGTGCGTGATATGCATATAAAGGATCAATACAAGAGTTGTACGTCTTACATGCTTGGTCATAGAAGTAGCTCCTTCCATACTCTATGAATGCACATCACACATACAATTCCATATACCTTTTGCTTTTCACTGTTCTTACTGGTAAGGGAGTATTCACTTTCAGTAATGACTATAGTCTCGTGTCCAGCATTTATATACAGACCTGTTGGGACAATGCTTTTACTGCAAGAGCCAGACAAACAAGTAATGGGGGGGGTGGGGCGTACTTCAGTATATAGGACAGGTGCATTCTTCACCCAAAATGTTACCTTGTTGCCCTTGTGTAAGCCACCACGCTCTGCTTGATGTGGAGCGAGGGTGGTAATCTCAGATTGTGTGTTTGTTTTTGTTTCGTGATGGTCCACAGATGTGCATATGATATAGTTATAACTTGCATAATGTATTTAATCTGTAGTGCCTCAAGTCTTGGAAATGTCACTTGTTTAAAGTGTATTGCTATGGTGAATATTGATTGAGCCCTTACCGTGACCGCCCGCATTGTGCGTTTGTGACGGATGCACTTTGTCTTGGTGGAAAGCTCTTTGTAGAAGACACGGCCTCCAGCCCTGGTCAGGATGAATCGTTCTCTTAAGCTTCTCTTCTAACCTTTTTGTGTAGACAATTTTGAAGTTTTCAACAAATTCCGTAAATGTGGGTTGATTTCATTCCAGGTGGAGGGTAAAACGTGAGTCTTTCTGTCTTTTGTTTGCAGGTACTAAACGAGGCGGTGGGTGCCCTGATGTATCACACGATCACTTTAACGCGGGAAGACTTGGAGAAGTTCAAGGCCCTTCGAATAATCGTCCGAATCGGAAGCGGGTTTGATAATATTGACATCAAGTCCGCTGGAGATTTAGGTATATTTTCCATTTGGATCATTGCTCTGCTGAATCGCTGTTCACATTATGTTTTCAGTATAAAGAGAGAGAGATTCGTGTATGATGATCACATTGCATTGACTGTCTTTGTCATCTCAGAGTGTGGGAATAACCAGGCTTGAATTGATTAACAATTTAAAGGGATAATCCATGTCTATATCTATTTAGTTATCTGTTAATTAGTTTAAATCATGTTCAAATGTCCATAATAGACACAAGGTCAGGGTTACCAAACAAAACCCTCTAACCAGTGTCGGATCCAGGGGGGCGGGCGATCGCCCCCCCTAGCAGACACTTGCTGCCGACGGCTGCACAGTATGTGCAGGTCCGTCCAGCCGTGACAGGCAGGGACAGTGTGCTGCCCGGCTGCTCTGCCTGTGTTTAAAACACAATCAGAGCAGCCGGGCAGCACACTGTCCCTGCCTGTCACGGCTGGGCGGACCTGCACATAGTGTGCAGCCGTCGGCAGCCTAAGATGTTAGAAAGGGGCGGGGCCTAAATCGCGCCCTCCAAATCCTCCCGGGTACAGCATTTTTCTAGATCCGCCCCTGCCTCTAACCATGTTGGTTAGATCCAACTAGTACCTTTTTTGGTGACGTCTCTGTGGGTCATTAGGTCACCTATGTCCTAGCACAAACTCCTTTCTGTGCATTTCAGTTGTCGATAGAGGTGATATGGTAGAGGACCGGTGTTTGTAGAGGACGAAATATACCTGAGCCACTGAAGATCAAGTCTTTTCACCAAAATGTACTTGTATCACTCTTATATGGGCCCTGCTGGTGTCTTGAATTTCTGAGACTTGTTTTAGGGGGATTATTTTTGGTAAGATTTTGTGCTCGTCTTAACAGGGATCTTGCAATCACTAGTGTCTGTATCTCATGGTGAATAAACAAAACAAACCTTGCTTTAGGCAACTCGCCTACAGAGCAACACTAGACATTGTCCACCTTTTAGATGACTTTAATGTTGTGTACGCCCTCTTGCAACTGCCTCTTACGTAACACATGGCTGCAAGTCACAGAGAGAAGTCTCAATCATTAATGTCAGACTTAAAGACGGGCATGTAGACTGCAACTCATTGTACAAGTCCATAAACTAAAGTAACATAAATGTGGAATTCACTTTTAACATCTACCAGCAACCAAATGTTTTACTACTATGCTGTTGTACAGGAACGCTATCATTTTTCCTCTTACCATTTTCAATGCAAGTAGTGCTTGGTGAGTTTACTAGTAACCGTCCCTTTCTGTAGACTGGAGAATGAGGGGTAATAACTCTCCCGAAATATCTCTCATGGTTGTGTCTATGTCGTAAAAACCAAACTTACAGTTTGCAGGGACGGATGGGGATAAAGCTGTGCTTTCCTGATTCTGTGCAACGAATGCATATAATTATTGGGGGCGTAACACCGTAGATCCTTTCTGTTGTGACTCATTACATTGGGAGGTCATCACAATACATCACAAATTGATTGCCGTTTTCCCTTGTTCCTGTGGAAATTGTCAATATATGTTAAATTATGGCAAAATGCCCCATAGCAGGCCCTGATTAACGGTTGCCCTAGGCAAATACACTTATAGCACCCCTTGTCTTCTGCGTTAGGCTGACACACCATAGTTGAAAGAAACTCTTTAATTCAAAATCAGACTTCCTTCACCCGCCCACTAATGTTTATGTTCCCGTGTTTTTCGAAACACAGCTCCACTTGGCTTTTTAAATGGGTCAGGGCAATCTTTGTAACTCATTTAGTTTTCATTAAAATTAGAACTGTATAGCAGAACGAGGCATGACTGAGCGTTACTGAGGGTGAGGATGTGAATGTGGAGGAGGCTGTCAGATCAGTGCCTGTTGTCATCCTGGTTTTTCCTACTCGCTTATCCACAAGCGCCCGCCCAAGGATGTCTCATTGTCTGCAGCCTTTACAATGTGTATATGTCAAGATTAAAACCTTACTAAAGTAATCTATCATGTGTTATTTCGACTTTGGAGAACAACCTTTCTCTTGTTTTATTTTAAAATTAATTTCTGTTTATACCCCTCCGTCGCAATTTTGCACCCCTAAAAAACTGTTGACCCCCCCCAGCCTATTGGTTAATCATGCCCTGCCACATAGTATTTCATCTGGATTGTTGGCAAAGCAAATCTTAACTGGATGTGTATGTATTGTGTTGTATTTTTATGATCTTGCTCCAATAGGAAGTGTATTTTGAAGCATTCTTGATCCAGTTCGTCACTGCTCTGTAAAGCACTAGGGAACACTGTTTTCTATAGGAAGCCTGGTAATCTACCGATAATGCCATACACTTTCAATATACATTTGTTACTGTCTTTAAAGGTTTCAATGACTTGTCCCTACTACTTCTGGCATTGTGCACACTTATTTTTTATTTTTTTAACCTGATAACCTCATTTAATCGTCACTGAGCATTTTTGTCATGTGGTTCACAGAGTTGAAATAAATCTCGGCATTAATCTGCCATTGTTAATCTTTATGACAAATTCAGTTCCAGGTGCAGATTAATGTTCCATAGACAGTGTATGTATATAATGCCCCCTTATGAGAACAAGGCCATCTTTCAAGCTTGTGGAGCTGGGCCTGATCAAGGGTTCTGGCTGCCCTAGCCGAATACGCTCCGAGCGTCCCCTCGCCTTCCACCGCAGGCTAAAGGTAAAAAGGGGCTCGTCCTTAATTTAGGAAAACCCAGGCCATGTTGTGAAGGCAAGTGTAGCGTTCTTTATGGAACATTTATTATAAATTGTGGTAGAGATTGTTCATTGGAATCCGAAACAAGTTCGGGGACTCGGAACCAGCAGGATTCGATTGAATTTCAAATCCGGTTGTATAATTTGAGCATCATTGTTTAGGTTACATCAGTGGATCCCAAACTTATTCAGTTCGAGGCACCTTTAGGGTCTCCATAATTTTTTCAAGGCAACCCTGAGCCAAAGTAATTACCAAGTAGCCCCCTCGCCTTGCTTACCACCAGCCCTGGCCACGGCACCCCTGTGAGATTGCCGCAGCACCACAGGGAGCCACAGCGCACCGTTTGGGAACCACTGGGCTAGATCATGATGTTTTTTGTTTTCCTTGTGTGCAGTATTTAGTTTTTATGCCCTGTAGATTACTTGTAGCACTTGCTTAAACTAATTGAGCTTTATTAGCATGTCTTCTAGTGAATTTGTATTACTATTTGTCCAGCACAGGTTTTATAAAGTGTTATATTTTTTATATAGTGTGTGCACTTTAACACAGAGCTGTACTCAAAATTTCTTTAACTGCTCTATCAAGGTTACATGTTCATTATGGTCCGTGGGAAATGCACTGGCAATTTGAAACTGGATTTCCAGCAAGTTTATGCCGTTGTTGGTATATTATACTTTTAGTTTAGTTTTAGTTTTAGTTTAGTTTTGGTTTTTTTCCTTCTCCACAAATTATTATTATTATTTTATTTTTTTTAAAGCCTTTATACCCACCGATTTACGGAGTCACTGCAGTGTTCAAATGTCAAACATTACTGTAGTGGTTAACTTGTACTTTATCCAGAGAGGTCACTTGCGCTGAATACCAAAAATGGAGGAAGCCCCGTCAAGAAGGGGCGATGCTCTTGAACGCAAGTACGAATGTGAGAAGATTGTGGGGACATTGGATCCTAATGTTTCCATTGTTTCCGCATGCGTTGTACGAGCGTTCATAATAACAGTAAATGGATGTAACTTGAGTGGGTTTGAGGTCATAAGAGACCTCAGCGAGAGTGAAGCAAAATCATGGTAACATATATAGTGGCTTTGACTCCACACAGTTGAGGAGTTTATTGTGAAGACATTGGTTTGATTATTTAGGATGTGTCAAAGTTCTAATGTCTGAATAACAGTATTCCAAAAAAAATAAGTAAAGAGAAAATGCATATACCGGTCCTCTTCCAAATAAAGTAAAACCACAAAATACTTTGTAAGGTCTTTTAATTGAATGGTCCGCCAGCAAATGTAGCGCCATATGTAATTATCATGACCACGGGCATGTTTATGGTGGATAAATAATCGCTTTCCTAAGAGCCATAAAGAAATGGTGACTCTACTGGACTATAAATGCCTAACGCTCCTGCTGTCTTATCCAGGTATCGCAGTATGTAATGTGCCAGCGGCCTCCGTAGAAGAGACGGCGGACTCCACAATGTGCCACATTCTGAACCTGTACAGGAGAACCACGTGGCTGCACCAGGCGTTACGGGAAGGTACGAGGGTCCAGAGCGTGGAGCAGATCAGGGAAGTGGCATCTGGAGCTGCTCGAATCCGGGGGGAGACTTTAGGCATCATAGGGCTGGGTAAGTTCTGCTTTGGAGTTGTATGTAAATTGTTATTGTACATGTGATAGTGTTACTGTTGGAATGGAATATTTATGTAGCACCGTAGAATGAAAGTAAAACATGGACAGACGTTGTTTACTGAAACGGAGGCCAAATGTGTAGAGGGCCATGCTTGTAGGCGCTCACTCTGTCCACATACAGGTTATACTCCTCTCGTGCTGCCAGTGGTTTATGGGTTACTCGCATGATGTTTAGCAGATGATAAAAGTAAACATTGAGCAAGGAGGAAGATCAGCATTTAGGCAGACAACAAAGCAGTAGATATACCTATAGGAGACACAAGTGTCCTCTTACCAAGAAGTGGTGATATGAATACTGATCGTGTATTATTGATGTCTTGATTGTTGTGCAAGAATCTCCGTACTACTAGGTTACAACGACCACTAGGAAATATGTGACCATTTCCTTTCTTGGTCCATTATGTTGGGGCCACCGTTCTGTGCCCTCCTTAGCCTGGAGCAGGTTTTTGCTATCGCGGGGGGACTGCACACTCTGATTCACCCTGTTACAGTGGTAACCAGCCCAAACTGTCTCGCACCGGGGCTTGTTTGTTGGGCCACGCTGCCTAGTTATTATTTTTTATTACACAGTGTATTGTGGGAAGTACTGGGAACTGTTTGGCACTGGAGATGGCTATACTTTTTCCACATGGCAAGAAACCATCCCTGAAAATGCTCCATCTCTGTGCTTTTATCTCATTGCAACGATCTTGTTCCGTAATATTTAAAGCTGATCTTAACTGCTCCGCAAAACAAGGTGCTGCACCTCTTTAATACTTCAGTCTAAGTCTTTCCTCTTTTAACGGGTCATTAAGGTCCCACAGTGTCCTCCGCAAATTTATTAAGGGGGCATCGCAGCAGATATCATGGATATCTGCTGCTTTGCATTCCTCTTCGTTTTTGGGAGCAGTCACCATTCAACAGAATGGTGACTGCTCCTGGCCGCAATCTAACAAGTCCCGAAAAAACATTTTTTTCGGGAACTTGTCATGTTAATGTACCAGCAGCTGAAGCTGGCGTACATCATCCGAATTGAAAAAATCTAATGCTGTCAGCTCTGCTCCGGAGAGCAGAGCTGGACAGCGCATGTGTGGAGGGATCACATGATCCCTCCCTGTCGCTCAGCGCTCTCTCTCTGCAACTATCGTTGCAGAGACAGAGAGGGGATCTGTGTGCGCATGTCCAGTTCTTGGAACTGGACATGCGCAATTGAAGAGTGAAGAGAGGACCCGGAGACAGCGCTTCCGAAGAGGGGGGTAAGTATGATTTTTTTTATCTCTGAAACAGCAGTTTTTCGGAACTGCTGTTTCTGTGCAGGGCTGTACATAAATGTGAGAAGTAGTTCAATCCTTATCATTGTGATAAGGATTGAAAACTACTTTTCACTTTATGTGAATATTGATAAATGTGCCCCATAGACTTGTATGAAATACTCTTTTTATGCATGAAGCTTTCATTAGCAGCAAAGTACAACCAAGACGTGGTATTTTCGGATGACGTTACAAATCTTCCATTGTAGAATATACATCACTTATGTGCACCTGTGGTAAACCGGCTATGATCTAGAGATGTACAGAGATTCTCTAGTGCTAGCGAAAGTGTATATAAATGTTGTTGTTGTGGGTAGTTAGAGGATTATTATATTAAACTCAGTCTGTATCTTGTGCACTCCCAAGCTTCAGACTACAAGAAGGTTACAGTCCGCAGTCACAGTTGTGATGGAATGGGTAGTGATGATGACTTATATTCATGTCTCAAATCTCCCATTAAACCAGTACGTTGTGCGTTTTCTGTTGTGTCTGCAGCATGAACACCTAGTTAGTGATGGAGAATCGGCATCAAGGCGGCTGCAGTTGAAACTTGGCAGCGTTTGACTCCCTAGTTCGTTTAATTTGTTGTCCAAGCCATAATGGAGAATTTGGCACAACAATAAAAGCAGATGCGGAACCCAACCTGACAGGTTTTGGCTGCTACATTATTCACGTATGTTGGATGGAGTATGTGCTGATTTCCACTGGACCCAGGAGCTGGACGGCAGCTGAGAAAATGGCCTTATCTGTTCCAAACACGGAAGGAAAAGAAGAAGAAAGTTTGCAGAAAAGTTACTTGTAGTATATTTTATGCTAAAAAGGTTGTACACTTTTTAGGGATAAAATTGTAATTGTAAGCAATTGTAATGTGTCTTATGAACAGTTGACGATGAGGACTTTTTTTATTTTTTATTATTACTATACTTTTAAACTCCTTTTTTATTTATTTATTTTTCCTTTAAAAATGCTGTGTTGCTGGAGACGCGCTTATTGGTACATGAATTAAATCCCACTATACGGTACTGATGACCGATCAGTAAGGTCTTCCTGTGTCACAGAGGATTACAGACAATCTCAGGAACAGATCTTTCATACAGACACATGAACGCTTTGTGTTGGAGACAGACCTGTGATTTCAGGATAATAAAGAATGCAAACCATTGCTGTCTCTCCAATAAACCGTTCCCATACACAGTCGCCACAGACTGTTTTGAGTGAGGTGTTTGACACCATTGCCTTTAGTAGCTTGCTGTAGCCGGCGACTAACTCTTGGTAAACATATCTACTCTCAAAGAGATTACTTTACGAGTAGCAAATGGCTACTTGTTCAGGTGATTTTTAGTGCAAGTTGACCTTGTGTAAAAAAATAAATAAAAAAAATGTAAATGCATTTTAAAGAACTAGTTTAGTAAACCTAAAAAAAAAAAAAGAATTGTATTGATCATTTTTGATATATCTCGGAGGTAAGATGGATGGATTAGAAACTCCATTGAAATTTTTTTTTATTTTTTTTTTGCTAACACTGCAGTTATATATTACTGAGAACCTCAACTGTCAGTATATTTTTTGTAAACAAACGAGAACTTTGGGTGTCGTCACTTTTATCTTGCATCCTCCGGCATGTTCACATCATCCCTCAATCATCCTCCTGTCCCGTGTTTTTCCCTCTGTATACAAGACAGTGACGTTTCCTTTACTATGTACTTCCCATTTCCTACTCTTGGGAGATGACACGGACTCTTATGCTCTGCTGGTTGTCCCCCCAACCAGTGTCTCCCCACCCTGTCAATCTGGTGCTCTTAAACACAGGTAGAGTCCAGCCAAAGACCACCTCTTATTCGAAAGATCGCCGTACCGCAGACACTATTCTGAGAAAGCTGCCACTCCAGGGGTAAATTTTAATAATTTTGAGCCTTCTTTCATATTAGTGACAGGTTTACGTAGCGCTTCAGAAAAACTATAATTTCCTAGAAACTAAACAATACGTGCCATGTCTTGTCTTCCTTCTCAGTGTTTGGTTCACCCCTCCATGGAATTGCTCTAATCCACAACCTACACACACCACACCCATCATACCATAATAGGTGGCCAACCGACATGCTTTATCTGACATCCAGAGCCTCCTACGTGTAATAATATCTCTTGTGCATGAAATATTCATAAGGTTTAGAAGCCATGAAATAGCTTTTACACTTATGGGAGAAACGTCTCCCGGAGACTGCTTGCTGCTGAATCTGTATTGTATTTAAGGTCCTTTTTTGCAAACACAGACCTCAAGGAACAAAGAAATCGATTAGAAAGGGAGTGGTTGTGACTGGTGCATTTGTAACAAGTGTCATATTTCCCCAGGGCTGCCAGGCTTTGTCTAAAGGCACTTATAATACCACACCTTAGTATAATGAGCGCTGTGCCGAGACACAGTGTTAGGGCCCTTACTGTGTAGCCTGCAGGGGAAGAATTCTCACTGTTTTATAGCACAGCTGATATCTTAAAGTTCCTCAATCGCCAGAGAGCTTCCTGTCTCAGCAGTTTTATTTTATTTTTTTTTTAAGCTTTGGCTTCGGCTGGTTTAGTTCCTGCTCTTAAAACTTTATTCCCAGGATTTGTCGCAGCCCCTCCCTGTGGTTTAAAATGCTGGGTACAGCCAGAGCCCCCTGGAGCAGCAATCACCCTTCCATCAGGAAGTCTGTTCACTGTTTATAATTCATAGTTCTACTGCCAGCAGCAGCAGCAAGTCGTAGAAATAAGCTGCTTCAGCTCAGTGTTTTGTTATGAGGATGAGCCTGAGTGTGGACGATAAGTAAAAGCGTCCGAGCAGCTTCAATCCACCGCGTCTAAGCCCAAAATAGAATTACGTGTGTCAATGAGAATGTTGGGTTTCCAATCTGACAACCACACTTCTTCCCTGACCCACGTGTTCAGGGAATTAAATCTCCTGGCGACCAGGAACTGGGAGCTGTGAGGGATGATCTGATTTCGCATGTGGCTAAATGGACAATTGACAAGTTTAGTTTGAAATAAGAATCTAGCGCACAGGGCTCTAAGTACCTGTCGTCAAAACACTGCAACGGATATAGAGGACACAGGACTGTATTTACTCACAGTTTCTGGTGTGATTGAAAGATCAGTCTTGTTATATGGAGCCAGTATTGGATATAGACCAGTGATGGCTAACCTATGACACTCCAGGTGTTGTGAAACTACAAGCCCCAGCATGCTTTGCCAGTAGATAACTAGCTGATAACTGGTAGAGCATGCTGGGACTTGTAGTTTCACAACACCTGGAGTGTCACAGGTTAGCCATCACTGATATAGACCGATCAGCCATGACAATAAAACCACTGACAAGTGAAGTGAATAACATTGATTGGCTCTAAAAATGGCATCGGTCAAGGGGTGGGATATTAGGCAGCAAGTGAACAGCCTGTTCTTGAAGATGATGGGTTCGAAGAAAGACAAAATGGGCAAGTGTAAGGATCTGAGCGACTTTGGCAAGGGCCAAATTGTGATGTCCAGACGGCTGGGTCAGAGCATCTCCAAAACAGCAGATCTTGTGTAGTGGTCCCTGTATGCGGTGGTTAGTACCTACCAAAAGTGGTCCAAGGAAGGACAACTAGTGAACTGGTGACAGGATCATGGGTGCCCAAGGCTCATTCATGCTCTTAGGGAGCGAAGTATGGTCCAATCTCACAGCTACTGTTGCACAAATTAACAGAATGCACAGTACATAGTACATTGCAGCTTACTGCGTAGCTGCAGACCACCGTGTCAGAGTGCCCATGCTGACCCCTGTCCACCATTAAAAACATCTACAATGGGCACGTGAGCTCCGGAACTAGACCATGGAGCAATGGGACAGATTGGGGCCTGGTCTGATGAATCACTTTTTCTTTCACATCATGTGGATGGCCGGAGGTGTGTGCGTTGTTTACCTGGGGAAGAGATGGCGCCAGAATGCAAACTAGTGGAGGCAGTGTGATGCTCTGGGCATTGTTCTCCTGGGAAACATTGGGTCCTGGCATTCATGTGGATGTTACTTTGATACGTACAACCTACCTAAACATTGTATTCCCTGGTGGCAGTGACCTCATTCAGCAGGATGATGCACCCATGAGTTATTTGAGGAACATGACAAAGAGTTCAAGTTGTTGCCTTGGCCTCTAAATCCGATCAAGCATTCATGGGTTGTGCTGGAAAAACATGTCCAAGCCATGAAGGTCCCTTCTTGCAACGTACAGGATCTGCTGCTATCGTCTTGGTACCAGATACCACAGGACACCTTCAGAGGTCTTGTGGAGGCCATGCCTTGATGTGTCAGAGCTGTTTTGGCTACACTAAGGGGACCTACACAATATTAGGAAGGTGATTTTAATGTCTGATCGGTGTATAGCAGTGTGTCAAGAATCTAGTGTTCTTAACCATTCTAAAATGACTCCCGAGCCTTTATCACAAACTGTTTGATAATGACCCCTTTTTCCACAGTGTTCATATTATCATTCTGATGGAATCATTTTACTTTGTCATAATAAATTGTATTCTGTTGAATTAAATATCATATCACTGGGTAATTAAACGTTTCCACACTTATCATCGTAAATGCTAACACACATGTTGGGTAGGAATTGGTAGGTGTATGTAGGGTATTTTGCTTTTAAAAAAAAGTTCTATGTTTGTTTGAAGTGAATATCAGATAGGTTTACTTGATGACACATTGTATTATTCACAATCACACCTTGACATTAACTCCTAGGTTTTTTGTTTTTTTATTACACACACTTTACTCTATATACCACCCATGCATTATTGGTTAGTAGGCCTAGGAATTGATATTGCCTTTCAGAATACAATTTATATATGCAGGTAATTGCTAAACATACATCAGATGTGTTGTTAATATATACTGACCCACAAGGTACCCTTCCCTTAATGCAGTGATTCCCAAACTGTGTGCCACAGCTCCCTGGGGTGCCACGGCGATCTCACAGGGGTGCCGCGGCCAGGGTCGGAGGTAAGCAAGGGGGAGGACTACTTGGTAATTATTTTGGCTTAGGGGTGCCTTGAAAAAATTGAGACCCTAGGGGTGCCTCGAACTGAGAAAGTTTGGGATCCACTGCCTTAATGGATAAACGACCCCTGCTGGTGGACTTGGTATAACAGCAGTTCTATAGATTCAGACACCTATAACCCTCAAGGCATGCATGAAATGACTGCTTCAGTATAATGTACATTTGCAAAATGACATTGAAAAAAAGTGTGATTTATTCAGCTCTGTATTCTTGAATGGTTGAAATCACTGTTAATAGAATTGTGTGTGCATAGAAGGGAGGAAATTTGTCCATTTTAGCAGCTGATATTTCAATTGCTCTAAAACCTTTCTATACCTGCAGTTAACATTTAACTTTTGATATGTTGTTGAGTACAGGTCGCTGGCAAAGCGGAGGAAGCGGGTTTGAACCAATATTTCTGGGAATACAGCTTATTAAATCCCTAGGGACAAGTGACCTCGCTGAGCCACGAGGTGCGTCTTACCTCAGGGAGGTCACTAGCTGTATTTGTATGGATATTGGCTTCGCGCGCAAAGGGGCAGCTTCCACCATCTGTAGATGATGGTTACGCTTGGCTTCCATTATCATTAATGTAGGTTTTCTTCCTTGTGAAACATTGTGATTCTTGGTGTACTGACGGGTGACTGCTCTTCTTTCACAGGGCGGGTTGGACAAGCGGTTGCTCTACGGGCAAAGACTTTTGGTTTTAATGTAATATTCTACGACCCGTACCTGTCGGACGGGGTAGAACGCGCTCTGGGTCTCCAGCGCGTCACCACTCTGCAGGATCTACTGTTTCATAGTGACTGTGTAACTCTGCACTGCAGCCTAAACGAGCACAACCATCACCTTATTAACGATTTCACCATTAAACAGGTAAGTGCTGGTCATCCATAGTAGTGTCGGCAGCTCTTCTACTCTAGGCTGGCTCAGTTAATCTAGCGCTGTCTGGGCTCTAGAACCAACCTCTCAGCTCTGGGCTGCTACGCCTGGAACACCTGCTCCAGCTTCAGAGCAGCTCCGCGCTGCTGCTGCAACTTCATTAACTTTCTACAAGCTCCAGCGCTGGAGCTATTTTATTTTATTTATTTTTATGTTTATTTCAAGTAAAGTGTATATCAGAGAATTGTCTAAGCAATTTTATTTGCATGTAAGAGTCCAGTTTTGCATCCCATGTCCGTCGGGGTGTCAGTGGGAGCCCATGTTCATGCAAATACTTAAAGCTTGCAAGTTGGGGATATATATTTCAACAGTGCTGCACAACATACAATATTGACCTTGAAATAAATATACATGCAGATAGTAACACCTATATGGAAATATGCACACTCAAAGGTTATAGGAAAAAAGTGACCGTTGTATTATGGAAAATATATGTAACGAAGATTGCATAAAATTATGTTTAGCAAATGCAACATGACGCACGTTGTTTAGTGCAGTGCCCCAAGCAAAAATAAATGCTTCAGGACGCCCCTCCAACCAGTATCATGAAGTAGGGGAACGTCCATGGGTTAAAGGCTTGGGGGCAGCAATGCCTGAAAACAGTGAGTGCAGAGTCTACCCAGAGTCCAATGCATGTTGTATTGAGTCATCCTGTTTTCACCTGGGCATCTAAGGTTAATTCAATTTGTATTTCTTTCTTGTTGGGCAGTGTGTGTATCTATATACCTGGGTAAGATCACAGGTCTGTGTAATGAGATTCTTCTCATGTGTTTCATGCTCATCCATGGCATCTCTTACAATATTGCTGGTTGAATTGGTTATCGGTTGTCCATCAGAAGATGGTTATCATTGCATTCCTGAAATAATTCATAGTCGCCCAGGACACCCATAGATATCCTACTAGCACGTTGACTCCTTGTTAGATTAGAATTGTATAACACAGCGGTAGGGTATATGTTGGCGCTATATACATAAATGTTATTAAATTAAAGTGTTTGATATTTGCTTTCTCTCTGACCACACCAGCCTGGGACTAATCCTACACATAGTTATTGTCTGTTGCTGTGGACTTGTTTCCCCTGACACATGTATAAACTACTGTAAATCGTACATGTGTGCAGCCATGTTTTACTAATCATTGTCAGTGTTAGAATGTAAGCTCTTCTGAGCAGGGTTCACATTCATAACATTTCTCCATGTTGTGTAATTATCGTGTGTTACATTCAGCTCTGTGCGTGACTGACAATTTTTACATGTATAATTAATTATATAATGATTATGTGTTTGAGGCGTGGTAATATTACATATTATTATGCAGTGGTGTTTTCACTTTGCAGGTCCATTCCCTTTAATATGTCAGGAGTGACCTTTTGTATGTTTGTTTTGCTTTGTCCATGGTGCTTGTTCTATTATTGTACTATTTTGTAACCTTAACTATTGATACTGTTTGTTTTATGTGGTTATCTGGGTTTGCAACATTCCGTAGGGGCCTCATATACTGAAAAGGACCCTGAACACTTGGCATAGAGGTGCACTCTTCTCTGTATAAGAGAAGTGGCAACAGACAGAAAAGAATTACATGTATCCGCAATGATCCATTATGAATTACTGTGTCGTCTTAAAATTCCTGTGAACAGACCTGTATGTATCTTTGGCACTGGCTACTGTTCTTAGACCTTGTGATGGCTATCTGTCGCCCTCTTGTGATCGAAATGGGTATAGGCAGAATGGTGCCTCGGATTTGAGAAAATCCAAAATATAAATTGACTGCATGTATAAAAGATCATCTTATAATAGTCACAGATATATAATATTCTAGTGAGAGAGGTTATAGAACTTATCGTAGAATTTATTTGAGACAAAGTTGTGAACATGAGGTTCAGAGTTTTGTAAAACGGTTTGGAGAAACAGAGAGAATTATTGCTGATTTCAGTAATATTGCCATGCATAGTTACTGTGAGGAGCTCTACTAAATGGAGCAGATTGCCTGATATAGTGTGGCATAGTTTTCCAAATGCTAAAAAAAAATACTTATCTAGAAAACCAAATCACATGCCTGTATACAAGAGCCACATTGTTCTTATCCTAGTCTGTAGACTGATTTACTATTTTTACAGTTTGATCCTTTTTTTAAACTAGAAACCAGAATGCATTGCCCGTTTTGCAGTCACGTTATGCTGGTGAGAGACCGGTTACGGGTATTCCGGTTGTGATCAATGTTCTAATCGTATTCCATGAGGAATATAGACAGAATGGAGCATTTAGGTGATTTCTATTTAATCAGTAAAGCTAGAGTGGCAGGAAAAGAGCATTTTATATTCTAAAAAATCTCGTGTGTCAAACCCACTAAATCGGTCACTAAATTTAGCTTTTGAAAATCCTGTGTTTAAATGTAATCTAATATATAAATGTTTAGTGGCGTGTGTTAGTCTGTCTGTGTGTGGAAAAAATAAAACCAAGCTGCAGCGCCACCTGCTGGGCAGAGTTATACACTGACCTACTACATTCTTAGTGTGTGTGGAAAAAAAAAATTCAGAAAGGGCTGAAATTTGGTATACTAAGATGTTTTTAATTTGTTAATTTAATTGTTAAAAGTGTTTATAAAGATTTTAAAAATATATATATATATATATTTCTTGAAGGAGAAGTGACAGTGGGGAGTGGTTGGTGGTTGAGGCCTGGGCTATGGCCCAAATGCATAACAAGAACCTTTTTAACACCTTAAGTAGCTTGATTTGACTAGAATGCATGAGTATCATGCACGGGTTAACTTGTATAATATATATATCTCTATCTCTCTCTAGACTTGAGCATCAATGTATTTTTTGTCTTGCATGCACATGTATTGCTACTAACTTTGTACACCTATCTAGCAACGGATCTCAGTGGTTAGGATGGAAGCGGGTCTGTTAAATCTATCAAGAGAACATAAATCCTGACTATGTGGCTGTCACAGCTGGCAAACAAGAAAACAGACCTCAGATTTAGATTATAAAGAATGTACAGTAAAATATAAATGGACACCTCAGCGTTATCTTTTGTCAAGGAGCGCTCTGTTACCACGACAACTGGCTGGCTTAGCATTTTTCCCTGACAGCCGTCATATATCTGGTTATTTGGGCCTTTAGTTATGCTCTGAGTCCTGATAAGCTTTTTCTAACATTCAGAAATAACGTAGCATCTCCATTCGCCATCACATCTTCCATTATTCATAGAGCTGAAAGGAAGCAAAATAGTTTTACGTTTTAATGAATTTGAATTTGAGGCTGTTGGGGGGGAGAATGTCATTTCGATTTAGGCATCATAAAAAGGTTCTACAAGTAAGTATGTGTTAATAAACGGCCTATCTTTGGTGACTGGATTTATTTATTTTTTTTAGAACTTTTAAAGTAAATGGATCAGATTATTTTATTCTTTCTGTGGCATTGTCTGAATAATTGCTCAGACAGAGGTCAGATATTGGGCTTTGGTTGTGCCATGCTGGAGGAGATGGTGATTCCGGCTTCTGCAGGTTTAACCGCAGCGTGGCAAGAATTTGTCTAAATCTCAGTCTATGAACAGAAGAAAACAGCTATTCAGAATCTGGCGCTACTTGCATAATGATCCTCATTAAGACCCAATGGGGCCTTAGACATAGTGGGTTGGCGCCACTTCTTCCTGTCTTTTGTCGCAAACAAAACCACACACACAGTCCGGGTAGAGTTATCCGGACCCCTCTGCGCCTACTGAGCCCTAGGCAAGTGCCTATGTCTAATGATTGAGCTCTGCTTGCATACGTAGGATCAGCGAGGCTTCAGTAAATATAGTAATTGTCATATGTTTATTAATGAAGAACAGAGTGTTTTCTCCAAAGCTATGGAATTATGTCACTAAAACTGATTTTAAAATAAAATGTCTGACCGTTTCTGATGGTTTACGTTGGGTCTGTTACACAGATGCGACAAGGAGCGTTCCTAGTAAACACCGCACGAGGGGGATTGGTGGATGAGAAGGCGCTCGCACAAGCCTTGAAGGAGGGGAGGATACGAGGAGCGGCGTTAGACGTCCACGAGTCCGAACCTTTCAGGTACCGAAACATATTAGCGTTGGCCATGGGTCGGTGTATGTTGTGTGAATCTCGTGATGTACACATGGCGGCACCGTGGCCGTTGGACGCCTCCTAACTTCTAATATCCTCGTACCTTGGTTTCATGACTGTAGGTCAAAGATTAAGAGCTTTCAAAGACCAAGTAGGTTGGTGATGTGTTTTGGTGTCGGGCAGCCAAACCCTACACGAGGCAGCTACTATTGATGTCTCTTAATGCCACAGCCAATGAAAATGTCCAGGGATCTAGAGGCAAAATGTAGCCTCACTCTATCCATACACATTATCCACTCACAACAGACTCTTATGTCACAGGATCCTCCTGTTAAGCATTAAACACCGTTACGTCCTGAAATATTAATGCTGTTGAAGATTTTATACTTTACATTCATTATCTTTATATTATTGGTTAAATGAAGTCCTGAGCAATGCATAAAAAGTTAATGGTCTTTTTGATGCTCTTTGAACCAACATACGGATGTGAGCGCAGCTTCTCATGACACTTCTGCTACGTGATCCGATGACTTCTCAGATGGAATTATTATTAAGAAGTCTGGCGGTTTTTTATTTGTATTTTTCAAAACCAAATTTATTTAAAGGGGTAGAAATTGTCACCCCAATAACTATTGACTTGCAGCCATACCTGGCCGAAGAGATTGTCCCAAAGTAGGATGTAAGACGGTAAAGTGACACTAACAACGTACACGCTCATTACTTACATGGCCATAAGTGTTACAGTACACCGGCTCTTCTATACCGCTATAAGGAATCCTAGTACATGTGGTCTGGGAACAATATATTTGACTATTCTAAGTTTCTATTCTAACTGTGAAAATACAACATCTTGTTGAAGACCATCGTTTTGTGGCCTAAAAGTGACAGGTTTTATTTTTAATCACAGCTTTGCTCAAGGTCCATTGAAAGACGCACCGAACCTCATCTGCACACCGCACGCAGCTTGGTACAGCGAACAGGCCTCCATAGAGATGAGGGAAGAGGCGGCCAGAGAGATCCGCCGAGCCATCACAGGTAGAGGCCCGCTGCCGTCTGGTGTACAGCGACTAGGGCCACGTGATCCTTAATGTGGAATGATTCACACTTCTAGAATTAGTAGGAATATCTTGATATAAATATGTTGTTCATTATTGATGTCCTAATGCAGCAAGTACGGGTTTAGATATACTGGGGAAACTCCATGTTACAGGTGTCATAGTTGTTTGCCAAGATAAATGAGGGTTATAATCTGGTAGGGTCTCTGGTCTCTGCTGTTGGGTTCATGTGACTACAGTCATTTTATTAATGGAAAGCTATGGAGAGGGTTATTGTCCTTAGTTATATCAGATTGTAACTGTAGTCCTGGATACACTTAACATTTAATAAAGAAGTTGTGGTTCCAGTTATATAGACCAGTGTTCCTGTGAGGTCCACACTCTGCAGCATTCTGCTTATCGCTGGGGTTACCGCCGTTTGAATAAGGTTTTCAGCATAGATTTACTCTTGGGTAAGATTCAGAGTTATTTGTGGTTACAATGTGCGTCTCTGTTACCTAGTTGGCTGTTTGATAAAAATTTTTTAGAAAACTACCTTCATTGCACAGTAATATCCTCCCAAAAGCTGATCTGTATGATTCAATAAAGGAACGGTAATGGTTAATCCCATAGTGAGCGAAGGAAATCGGTTGCTTTAACCTAAATGAAAGATTTTCATGGTTGAGGTAAAAGTTTGTTTACAGAACCTGTATTAAGCCGGGTGAACTCTTACCCAAAATATCCATCGCTACCTTCCCTCCTCAATCTTACTGCACCCTTCTAATAAACACCCTTAAATGTCACCCCTCTCTGTGTTTGTTTTGGCGATTTTATCTCACCCTAAAATGGAATGTCCAACTGCACGGTTTTCTTTTGTTTTTTCCTTTGCAGTTAACTAAAATCTCTAGATCTAGAAGAGAAAGCGTCCCAAGTCACTAAGCCCAGTTTATGGAATTAAAGACCCTGGGTTCTTAGCTAACTGACGTCTGTTTCTTCATAATTGCTCATTTGATTTAAATTAAATTTATTGGATGGCGTTGGGAGCAGTCTAGGTATGGGCCCCGCTGGGAGAGCAGTCTAGGTATGGGCCCCGCTGGGAGAGCAGTCTAGGTATGGGCCCCGCTGGGAGAGCAGTCTAGGTATGGGCCCCGCTGGGAGAGCAGTCTAGGTATGGGCCCCGCTGGGAGAGCAGTCTAGGTATGGGCCCTGCTGGGAGAGCAGTCTAGGTATGGGCCCCGCTGGGAGAGCAGTCTAGGTATGGGCCCCGCTGGGAGAGCAGTCTAGGTATGGGCCCCGCTGGGAGAGCAGTCTAGGTATGGGCCCCGCTGGGAGAGCAGTCTAGGTATGGGCCCCGCTGGGAGAGCAGTCTAGGTATGGGCCCTGCTGGGAGAGCAGTCTAGGTATGGGCCCTGCTGGGAGAGCAGTCTAGGTATGGGCCCTGCTGGGAGAGCAGTCTAGGTATGGGCCCGCTGGGAGGGCACTCTTGCCCTCTGTAGCTCGTTTCAGCTCTTGCTAAAGAATATATCTTGCATGAGTGCAGTGATTAGAGATTGTTTTTTTTTAAATTTCAAGCATTTTTATTTAAACATTATTGCCCTATGAGAGTTTTTTTTTTTTTTTTCACAGATGTGCTACATTGTAACATCATAACACATTGTAATAGTAAACTCTGGTTTGTACTGATCCCCTATCTCACTTTCTTGGGTTCACATACAGTCATTGGCTGGGTGTAAAGTTCAGGTGACCTAAACCAAGGAACTCGTTTGTTTTGTGTCTCTGAAAACTGTTTTTGTTTTTCATTTCTTTGTCGTCCATAAAGGTCGTATTCCCGACAGCCTGAAAAACTGTGTTAATAAAGAACACTTAACTGCAGCGACACATTGGGCCAGTATGGATCCCGGAGTGGTTCATCCAGAATTGAATGGCGCTGCATACAGGTGAACAAGGATATTTTCTACAGTCCTAATAAATTCAGTGAATGGGTCTATTGACCGGTCAGTAGTGCACAGCTGTTATCTGTATGCCTATAGAACGCTAGCCGGCCACTTTCATGGACAACTGGTTCATGAAATCTGTTATTTTATTTTTCAGAAACTTTTAATATGTCTTTGTTTGTCTCCTGCATTAGATCTGCATATATAGCTGTGTAGGTGGGAAATAAAGGCTTGGGCATTAAACAAAACAGCAGCGATTCAGGTAAAGAAACATTGTGCCCTAAAGCTGATCTTTTCATGACTAATTGTCATGTGATAATACAAAGCAGATCTATGTAACACATGTGGCAGATACCTGATATCACTATTGCACTGACTAGTGAACCTTCTGGCCTTGTAAGAGCACAGTTAGTGCAGTAATCTCTTTACAGGTCGTGTTTTACGTTGTTTATATCAATATCTTATAATTTAGTCAAGGTCGAGGAAGACTGCGCTACTCCTGTAGTAGGAGGAAAGCAAAATATACAGTTTGGTCTTATTTTGCTTCTGTTTAAATGAAGACGCTGGCTTGTCACGGAGTCTTTTTATTCAGGAGTAGTTTTAGTGTTGGACAGTCACTAGGGTGCAGAAGGACTAAAGTAGCAATACTGTAGTGCATTCAGTTACCTACAGATGGTGCTATTGTTTTTAATGGTTCAGACTCGCTATCCCAAAAATACTGCCTGATCATGATTCTCTTAATTACAGCTCTCAAATGTGTAGTATTTTGTATTCAAGCAATTCTGTGATGACAAATTAACTACTTCATGACTGCCTGCCATGCATCTGATACGTCTTTTCAGTCCGCATAGGTCTCTGCACTCTGGGGTAAACACAGGATTTCTAGAGGTTGAGTTTTCATGTCACCCTGCAAGTGTTACCCCTGCTCAGTCAGGACTTGATATCGTCGGCAGGGGCAGTCACCCAAATTCTTGACTGCCCCAACTAGAATCGGGACTGTTGGCAGGCTGTCCTGCTCTTTTTCCTTTCATGTTCTTGCAGTTTTCTCTATCTGTTGCTGCTTGTGCCTTAAGCTCATTAGCGGCTTTTCTGGATCCTGAGATGCTGGGGCTCCGCTTAAAAAAGGATGGGTACATGAACTATATGTAAAGCCGGGCAACGAGCGAACACTCTAGGTCTCCCTCCCAATAACCAGCTCTGGTATTATATCAAAATCACCCATGTTTAATACTATAGGCATCTCTCCCTACAACCACCTCAGCATTCAGTTCATAGCAGTCACATTTAATAAACAACCCTCCTTCTCCCCAGAATCAGCATTGCATTTAATTAATAGCCTCCAAATATTCCCAGCATTAAATTAATAGTCCAATCACACCATCTTAATTAAAATGGTCCCTACCATCAAATAAATAGCCCCACGGTTACCCCACCTATAAATGAATAGCTCACAACCACTATTACATGATTAGCCTCACTCTCACAACACCATTAGATTAATAGCTCAAGCCCCCACCTCCATTACATTACATTAAAAGTCACCCACCTCCCCCACACTTACATTAAAAGCCCTCTTCCCCTATGCTTACCCTCTTCCATCTGGTGCTGTATTTTGTCTCTTGTTGCCCGCACACATGCTACAAGGGGGAGAGAGGGGGGCGGTCACGCACAGTAGAGGAGAGATGGGAAAGTTAGCATGAAACTGTTGTGAAGTTAAGGATGAGCAGCAAGGAGCAATGAACCATTTTCTGTCCAAGGTTTGGTGCGCAGGAAATTTTAGTTTACTTTTAAATGTCATTTATTTTATTTTTGCCTTTAGTGTTCCATTAATAATTGTGTACTATAGAAAGTTTCTCTTGCAATCTCTAATGAAATCTAGTGAATATTGCTGTTCAGTTGTAAATTGACAGACTGGAGCTTACAGCCCTAAATGTCCCCATATCTGGTGTGTGACGGTGTATAACCCCGAGCACACAATCCGAATCGATTACTGGAGTCATTCAGATTCCTTTATCTTGCCTTTCCCATGCCATGTTATCGCTCTGCTCCGGCATCCGCTCTGCTCCTTCCCTGTAGATAGGATTTAAAGCTTCGTGTGTGTGTGTATGTAAGCACTTTGTAACCTCTAAATGTAACTGCGGATTGATCACTGGCATGCTTAAAATGCTAATGGACTTTCCGCTGTGAGAACCCCACCAACTCCAGCCATTGTCAAGATGGAAATAACGACGTCCAAATACATTTTGTCCTGCTTCACTATAAAAGTGTCACACTGGTAAAATAGAGGCTCTCGTGTAATTATGTGCCTATGTAAAGGCTCCGTATCTGCCCTTTCATCTGCTTCCAATCACCCTCCCTCCTGCAAAACTATTTCACTTGCTACGCCAGTCTTTTTGTGATACCTAGCAGTCTAAATATACATCTATGCACAATGGCGTTAATATTTAATAATGATGAAGACGGGAATTGGCATTAAGTGATGACTTTTATAGCCCTGTAATATTGATCTGGAATTTGCATTTTCCGGAGGTAAAGATTGCTGTTCTGTTGGAGGAATATGAGACGATGGCTGGTTCAAATATTGATTTATCATCTGATATATTATCATAAACCTGATTTATTATACTTCAACGCCCTCTCCACAGGAAGACAGAAAAATTAGAAAATTTATAAATATATATAAAAAAAAAATTCAATTTAAATCTTGGATTTTAATAGAAATTGCCTAAATATATCAGCATTAGTAATGTACATTAAATATTGTCTGGGGAAA
Source organism: Mixophyes fleayi (assembly GCF_038048845.1). Taxonomy (NCBI): domain Eukaryota; kingdom Metazoa; phylum Chordata; class Amphibia; order Anura; family Limnodynastidae; genus Mixophyes; species Mixophyes fleayi. The sequence goes on along the minus strand of NC_134402.1, from coordinate 28,606,917 downwards.
CTGTATTTAAAGGGGAAATTCTGTGCTACTAGTACGACGACTCTGTTCAATCACACCCATTGTCTGTCTAGTAGGTTGCTCCACCTTCTGCAAAATTGACAAACGGCAGAGGTCCTGATAGTAGAATTACGTTTCAGCCCTCCTCCCAAAATACTTCATAGGGGTAGGGGACAATGATCTAATTATGTGAGGTGTAAGATGATTTTCAGCAATTGAATTACTATAGAAATGCTGGAGCTTGGTCTGATTTTGTATAGTTTTAATACTTGTTTATTGGGTACGTTTTTAGGTAAAAAAGAGCAACGTTGGTAAATATATTAAATTTAGTACCTTGGCATAAAGGGAAATGTGGCTTTTATTTCGGCAAAACGTTTCAACGTTATGAGGTATTTTATAATGCACACGCCTCAAGGTAAAGAGCACCGTGCAGAAACTAAACATAAAGTGGTTTCAAAAAATAAATAGCGATCAGAGTCAGAGATTCACTAGACAACAAGAGGTCTCTGCTCTGAAGAGCTTACAATCAATGTGGTAGCGGAAATTAGCTGGGTACACACCCATGCAATCATAGTTCAGATGCAATGTCTCTTACGACTTCACCAATGATTTAAAGTCCAGTTGAGGAAGTCGATTCATGTGTACACACCTAGACAATGTACCTTCAGATCTGTGCTCTACATCTCTCATAACCACCTGCTGAAAAGACATTGTTCCATCGTTTATGGCGAATTTTAGGAAGTTGATCAAACCAAAGCAGCAGATGTGATGTGTTTTGGTACGATAAAATATGATCGTAGGAGCGTACACACTCTTGGAAGAAACCATGTGATCTGGATGATGATTACATAGGTGTGTACCCAGCTATAGACCACATTTATTTCTCTTAAAGCAAACAATGCACATAAGATAGAAAAATACTTAAACCCAAATAAACTGCTGTCTCATCCCATTAAAATTAGACACTGTATAGTGTCTTTATGATGCTAATAGACATCTACATAGAAATAAAAGCAGCCTATGACAAATACAGTAACTTTGCCTAACAAATATGCAGTAATATAGAAGTTTGATGTGATATTACAGAGACTTTTCTTCTCCTCCCATATCATTACTCTTAGGCTCGGTACACACTGGACAATTTTCCAACCAATAATTGGGCAAATCAGCCGACATCCGACCGTTTGGTCAGATATATCTCGTGAGAGTGTGTATACCTACACGATGATCTAAAGTCGTCCCAAAGTGCTGATTTATCGTTTCATTTGGTTGGTCGTACTGTTTAATATTTTCTGACCAATTGCCTTCCGATCCTGCAGTATGTATGCACTTACATGACTGTCGGCCAATAGTGGATCTCAGTGTGACAGGTCATCTCCCTGCTGCTGTTACATCCCTGTCTGCAATGTTCCTACCGGAGAGAGACTCACGTTGCAAACTGATTTTGCGAGGGACTGGAGTTGGGACTTAATCCCTTACAGAGCTTCCCTCAGTAGCACTTCATAGTCCTTACTTTACAGGAAAACTGTTCACAGCACTTAAACCACCTAACAGATCAGTGTGACTCTTCTGTCTGCAGCATCCTGTATCATCTAATACACTGACAACACAGCCATCACCCAAACACTGACAGCACAGACCTCCTGTACACGGACAACACAGCCATCACCCAAACACGGACAACACCAAACCCCCTGAAAGCACAGACACAGCAGCACTCAGACACTGACGTACCTTGAACAGCTCCGCTCACTTGCTGAAAAGTGTGTAACGATTTTATTACAATATGTGCTCTTCATCCTTGGTGTGTACACGGGAATCGGCATGCTGTCCTCTTTTTCTTTTCTTTTTCGTCGTTGCTAAAATTGGTGACACTAGTCTTGGGCTAGGTATACACTGCAAGAAAATTCTCCCGATAAAGGGCGATTTCATGCATACACACTATTTACCTTCAGATCTGTGCTCTTCATCTGGTCCACTAGTCATTTAGAGAATGACAGCACAAGGCCACTCATTCATTCCTTCATTCCCGTCACACTGATTTAAAACCACCTTGTTATAACTATCCACGTGTGCTTACGATTCTCGTTGGCATCTGTGACTCTGAAACAAAATATTCAGTCTCAGAACGAACGAACAAGCTATTCCATCTACAGCGCACTCTACATTTAGTCAACCAAATGAAACGACAATCGGCAGTTTGGAACAATTGTTGTTCGTGTGATTATACACACTAAGGCGATATGTGGCCGAGCGTTCGTTTATTGGGTGATTGATCCGATAATCAGCTGCAAAACCTCCAGTGTGTACCTGGCCTTAGTTGTACACTGACAGCAAGCAACTGCAAACGGAGAGACATCGTTGTATACATGTGAATGGCTCCTAAATCTGCCCTCTGTGTCTAGTTTTAATGGGATCGCCATATGCTGGGTTTAAGTGTTTTTCTAACTTGTATAGATTGTAAGCTTGCGAGCAGGGCCTTCTCACCTCTTTGTCTGTGTTACCCAGTTTGTTAGTTTACTATGTTTGTCCCCAATTGTAAAGCGCTACGGAATATGTTGGTGCTATAGAAATTGATGATGATGATATGCATTGTTTGCTTTGAGAGAGAGATAATAATAATTGGTTTACTTTTGTTTTGAATATTGCAACATACAGACAGTCGGCACAAACATACATCTTTAGAACGGTCTCCCGATAATTTGGTGCCTCTCAAATCCTGCTCCCTTAAATCATTTCCTCATTCAGCACAGAAAGCTTTCTATCCAGAGTGTAGTGATATCCTTTATGCTTTATTATTAATGCTATTATTTTGTTATACTAGTGCAAGGGAGGCCCCCCAGTAGTGGCAAATATGCACGTTAAGTTATAACTTTATATCATTACCGATAAGATACCAATCCGAAAACTTATATTATACCCTACCGTAGTGTATGTTTTAAATACATTTTGAATCCGTACACCTGACACTATTGTCAATCTGCAGAAGGGCCATTGACTATTTAATTTTGGGGTAGGACAATGTGATTTGGGGTGTGACTTGGCGTATTGAAGCGCCTTTTTCAACGTTCATTGATCTAGTTCAGTGATGGCTAACCTGTGACACTCCAGGTGTTGCGAAACTACAAGCCCCAGCATGCTTTGCCAGTAGATAACTAGCTGATAGCTGGCGAAGCATGCTGGGGCTTGTAGTTTCGCAACACACGCAACACACACAACACCTGGGGGTAAATGTATTAATGTCCGGATTCTTCAACTCCGGCGTGTTCAGCGTCTTCGGCGATTAAATTTAAAGTGGCGCTGCATTGTGAAGGGAAACTTCCCTTTACAATGCAGCGCCGCTTTAAATTTAATCGCCGAAGACGCTGAACACGCCGGAGTTGAAGAATCCGGACATTAATACATTTACCCCCTGGAGTGTCACAGGTTAGCCATCACTGACCTAGTTTATTACCTTACACCTTGACCTATTGTATAGCAGCCTTCCCTTCCATTCTCTGTGCCAGTGATGTGACCGGTCTTCTTTTTACCAACAGGTATCCACCGGGGGTCGTAAGCGTGGCCCCAGCCGGCATCCCCACAGCCGTAGAAGGAATCGTCCCCAGCGCCATGCCTTTGTCACACGGTCACCCGGCTGTGGTCCACCCGCCTCACGCCCCTTCTCCTGGCCAAACCGTCAAACCAGAAGCTGACAGAGATCACCCAAGTGACCAGTTGTAGCCAATGACGGACAAAAAAAAATAAAAAGACAACCATTCCTTGCATTGGAGATCTGGAAATCCTATGGAGACAAAGAGAAGTGCAAACAAACAAGAAGCGCAACCTGGATTTTGGATAGTGGCAAAAAATAATGAACTTACAGGCAGATCATAATTGTTTTTAGAAATTGGTCCGAAATATACAATATAAAATGGGAGAAGAGGATTTTGGAACTTTATTTTTTTTTTTTCTTCTTTTCTTCCCCCTCCATCTAAAAAAAAAATATTGTAGTTTGTCCCCTGTACGGTGGACTGACCTCACTGTTCTGTGTCCTGTTGGTCCTTTTGTTGAGCAAGAGAAGTTAGTAGTTAAGTATATCATGAATGTACTTGTCTGTGTACAGTTTTTAGAACATTAAATAAAGGGGTTTGTTTGCATAATTATCAACGGGGTATAACATAAGGGAGACATTCAGCAAACCGCTTTTGAAATATAGGAAATCATAAAATTATTTCTTTTTATATGTTATTATAACATGTCCAATAAATAAGGCAGTTGGCAGACTTCTCAGGATAATACATTTTTTCCCATTTTTATTTTTTTGTTTTTTTTCGAAACCACACAGTGCATTGTTTTTGATTTTTCTACCTGCTTGTCTTACGCATATATTATTTTTATTTTTTATTTTGTTGCAACAGAAAAGTCTTTGTTTTTTTTTGTTTTTTTGTGGCATTTTTATTTTTTTCATCCCCTCTTATTTCGGCATGGATTCCCTTATTTCAGATAATTATGACATTATGTGAAAAGATTTCTTTGAAGAAAATGAAGATTTCATTAAACAAGCATAAGCGCTTCTTGTCACCAGTTTAAAAAAAATAAATAAAATATATTATATTGGTGGTATGCGGGAAATCTATACTACTGAAAGGTAGTACATTTCATTGCCTACATTGATTCCTTCCTGGTAATGTGGTAGGCTAGCAATATATATTATTATTTTTTTTTGGTTAAAATCATGTTTGTGAGTGTAACCATTTGTATGAATTATTTTAAAGGAATAAAAATCCCCAGACAATTAACAGATGGCATTAGTTCTATTATTTTAGACTAACCTGTGCTTCTCCAGCTGTAGTGACACTACAAGTCTCAGCATATGCTGTCAGCTGTTGCTGCTACGGCTGCTTAGGACCTAAAAATCCCATCATACGCTTCAAGCCAAGTGTCCATGCTGTACCCTGTAATTACTGGACATATCTGTGCACATATCACAGCAACTCCTTCAGGACTCTAAAACTCAACTCTAAATTGATCAAAAAAATAAATAGCGCCTTCTAACATCCACAAATGTAATTGTAAATGTTCCCATAGTGTGAAGTAACATTTTATGTACACTTGTTTATAAGTGCAAACTACTGTTTTAGGCTCTGAATAACATCAGGGGGTAAATTTACCAAGCTGCGGGTTTGAAAAAGTGGAGATGTTTCCTATAGCAACCAATCAGATTCTAGCTGTCATTTTGTAGAATGCACTAAAATGATAACTAGGGGCCTGATTCATTAAGGATCTTAACTTGAGAAACTTCTTATTTCAGTCTCCTGGACAAAACCATGTTACAATGCAAGGGGTGCAAATTAGTATTCTGTTTTGCACATAAGTTAAATACTGACTGTTTTGTCATGTAACACACAAATACTTGATAACTTATTTGTACACTGAATTTTAAAGTTGATTTTTGTGTGCTACATGAAAAAACAGTCAGTATTTAACTTATGTGCAAAACGGAATACTAAATTGCACCCCTTGCATTGTAACATGGTTTTGTCCAGGAGACTGAAATAAGAAGTTTCTCAAGTTAAGATCCTTAATGAATCGGGCCCTAGAATCTGATCGGTTGCTATGGGCAACATCTCCACTTTTTCAAACCCATAGTTTAGTAAATATACTCCCAGGTCTCTGTCTACAGCAGGAAAATGCAGTCTAGTTGTCGTAGGAAAACATGTTTTTACAATTATACAGTAAATATCTAAAGTATAAGCTCAAATCTTATGCGTATATTTTGATGAATGTTATATTAAATAGTTACTTGCCTCTTGCATTTAGTTCTTTTAAAGGATGAGTTCACTTTAGTATAACATTTAGTAACTAACTGCCTTGTACAAATATTTTTTACGTTTACCTTTTTATAGTATCAGTGAGCAGTTGCAGAAGTCTGTCCCTCGCTGGCTTCTGGGTACAATCTTAGACCACGTTCTCTGCCCCTGGAATTGATGTTGTCTCCTTTTACAATGTCTTACGCCGACATCGCCAACTGCGCTGGCAATAGAGCTGGGTCACTCATTCAGCCCATCTAGGGGTGGGGTTTCCGGGCCTGTGCGAAAACAAAGCCTGATGCCGCCTGTTTTTTTTATAAATGTACAAAAGAAAAACGATATATCTTGCATAATTACAGAATAAAGGGACAGAAAATGGAACTCAACAGACGGAAGAAAAGTGGTGGTATAAAACAGATCTCACACCGGTAGCTAGTACACAAAACACTGCCTCTACTCTGATGGCTAGTTCAAAATACAGATCTCATTCTCTGGTGGCTAGTGTATAATAGGAAATAATTCAAACACTCCTCTTTTGGGTAGTGTATAACAGAGATCGCTGTTCTCTTGTAGCTGGTATACAATACAGTCCTCACCCTCTCAATTTGGTTACTGGCCACCTGGATTCTGCTCTGTTGCTCCATTTGTAGGGGAAGTGTTAGGGACTTTCTTAGCCAGTAGTGGCCCACTCCTTTAAGTCCAATTGGCTAATGGCTCAATGTAGCTACTTTTGCAGTAGCCTTTGACTGGCTGCTGGAGTCCAGTTATAATCATCATCGCCATTTATTTATATAGCGCCACTGATTCCGCAGCGCTGTACAGAGAGCTCATTCACATCAGCCCCTGCCCCATTGGAGCTTACAGTCTAAATTCCCTAACATACACATACACAGACAGACAGGGAGAGACTAGGGTCAATTTTGATAGCAGCCAATTAACCTACCAGTATGTTTTTGGAGTGTGAAAGGAAACCGGAGGAAACCGGAGCACCAGAGGAAAATCACGCAAACACGGGGAGAACATACAAACTCCGCACAGATAAGGCCATGGTCGGGAATCAAACTCATGACCCCAGTGCTGTGAGGCAGAAGTGCTAACCACTGAGCCACCGTGCTGCCCAATTACAGAGCAGGGAGCTGTCTGCTAGTTACTATGACCTCTTCCAGGACCTCCTCTACAGAATAAGATTTGGCTGGCTGTTCTTAACAACCAACTTGTGGATTCTGGATACCTAACCTTTGCGCTCTCCCACAATAGTGATGCAGTGTATGGTTGTCTTTGACAACCATGAACATGAAAAAGTTGTTAATGGCTAAAATGAGGAACGGGAAGGACCTCCACAGTTATTTGCTTGACAACTCATAGATCGGAATAATAATGACATCCCATTGGACGTCGTCTTTAGAAGACTCCGATAAAATATTATCATAGGATCGTAACACATTATTCATGCCTGAAGGGAACACCTAGAATTCTTGAAACAGACTACACAAGTTGGAATCAATCTGATTTTGATATTCCACTGGCCATCTTAAATGACAGTATTCCCGTATATATGCTGAGGAATCAGGTTCTTTCCATGCAAGACAAAACAAGTGTCCTGAACATCCTTTAAACACTATATCATGTTCCTGGACAATTTCCAAATTATGGCATTAATCGGAAATTGTCAACATTGTTAATTTGAAGTAAACAGACACTACATTTTCACATATAGTGAAATATTTGAACTCTTTGTGATATATATTCTATGCTCTCCTGCCACCAATTTCTGAATCCACCCCTTTTACCCTTTTAGTGTGGTTATTCAACAAAGTAATAATACATGGTTCTATTGCTATGTCATATAGTATGATTATCATTTAGGTGTGTGTGTGATATGAGCGCAGTTACCTTTTATATGTGTGTGTGTGTGTGTATGTGTATATATATATATGTATGTGTATATATATATGTATGTGTATATATATATATATATATATATATATATATATATATATATATATATATATATATATGTGTGTGTATATATATATATATATATATATATATATATATATATATATATATATATATATGTATGTGTGTGTATATATTGTGTTCTACTTAAGTAGGGATACCTTGTGAATTACTCGCTGCTTTACTAAGTTGTGGTTTCTGAGGTCTGAGCACGGTTTAGCCCGATGAAAGGGCGGAACAGGCTGAATGGTTACGGCAAAGTAATGGTGGAGATATGATTCCTATATTATGTAATTAATTATGATTTGTTGCATACTAAGGTGGATATTTGAGGCACACTTACCTACGCCGCTGTATGATCACTGCATTGTCAGCAAAAGTCGAGGTAATTCCCCACTTTCAGATGATTGGTGACTGTTTAATTAAATGTGTTTTTCCAAAGTTATTGGAATATAAAAATCCCTGCATATAAATATGATCATTCTCGGATTCTATTTTTTTTCTATTTTACAAAGTTTAAAGGACCAAATAGGGTTTGAGGTTACCACAGGTTGATAAAAAAAAAACAATGGGCAGACTAGATGGGCCAAATGGTTCTTATCTGCCATCAAATTCTATGTTTCTATTTTTAATTACAAAATGTGCAGGAGTAGATAAAAGTCTGCAGCAATTAGGGTGGAGGAAGTGGGTCAGAACTGTAGGACTGGAGGGGGGGTTGGTTCAACCCCGGGATTCAGGGCTGACCTAGTGTCCTGGGGCAGTATCCTGGTGCTCAGTCTGACAGTGAGACTCAGGGGCCCGATTCATGTTCTGACGTCTGTTTGTGTGCCGTATCTGGCATGAAATAGCTCTGCATGTGCTCTGTACAGACCTTACGCCAATAAATGCAATCGCACACAATTTATGTCTGAACGTGAATGACACTTGCGACTTCCTACGAAATGTGTAACTGGTTTGGGATGGGGCGGACTAACATAGGCCATGTACAGAGGGCGTTCTGATGCAGATACGACCAACTCAAGTCCTGGGTTTGTTTTCAGCCATAACTTTTGTACCCACTACGAGTCAGGTGTAAGTGATGGCTAACGCTCATTGTGTGTGATTTGGAAAGAACATGTATACGTGCCACTGGGACATCTGTATACAACGAAGACTATAAAACACATTGTATGTACTGTAAGTATCTTTAATGTAAGAAACAAAAACAAATTTCTATAAATGATTATACAGTTAACAGTTGTTTTGTTGCAGATTTGAACTTTTATTGTACATACGCATGTGTGTATACTGCAGTCTGGTGTGTGTCTACTTACGGCAAGTAACGTTTATCCAGAGCGTTCCTACACCCAGATTTAAATCGAAACATATCTACAAATTCGCTAACTTAAGTGCAAGTTTGGACTTGAATCGGGCCCTTGGTAATGAGCTCAGCGGTGATGAGCACTGCATACAACTGCCCCGCCCTTCTCGGTCTGATCGTTTCGGCATGTACCACCAGTAAAGTTATTGCAGTAACAATTCACTTTGTGCTCTGTTCTTCTGTTTTTGTGAAATTTTGCAATGTTTGTATTAAGGGACACAAAACATATTCTCATCTCTAGTCCCTTTTATGTGAAGGGCGTTGAAACGAAGTTGATTATAAAAAGAGAGTTTAATAATCAAATTGCATCCACCACTGCTGTCTCGACTCGTCCACAGATCCTGGCTGCTATCAATCAGCTCAGATGTAAAGGTAGATTTATCAAACCTTCTAAAAGGAAAAGTGGAGGTGTTGCCCATAGCAACCAATCAGATTCTAGCTATCATTTATCTACTACATTCTAAACAATGATGGCTAGAATCTGGTTGTTATGGAAACATCTTCACTTTTACTTTTTATAAGGTTTGATAAATCTCCACCCTAGTGTGAGGAGGAGGAGGCAGGGCAGGAAGGTTGGAGAACCATGTGGCTTGGACACTATGCAACTTGCCTTTTACCTCATCCCGAGTGCGCGGAGACAGCTGTCCCGGTGGATCTGTGACCGCCACGCAGATTGTAACCATAGATGGTGAGCAAAAGAGGCCCGTTGAGAGCCAGTTGGGTAAGTCTATGAAAATACTGAACTGTATCTTGATTGTATAATTATTATACAAGTTACATGTGCACCAGTTGTTTTAGCCCCAGATCACTGGACCTGGATCCAAGAGCTATATTCTGTTAACGTGTCAGAGGGCGAAAAGTCCGACCTCCAGTGATACCGGGGGTTAGAGATGCCAGGGGGAGAGGAAGGAAGGTACAGGGCATATTATGGTCTTGTCAGCAGAGCCATATCTCCTTGCTACAGCATTGATGGGAACATGGCATCGGCAATCTAAAGCCAGGTCTAGAAGCTATAAACCCATTAATCTGAAGCCACCAACCTGCTTCCCCATGGAATAACACAATCTGATAAAACACCACAAAGAAATAGCTGTTGTTCAGTGGCCTCCATCTTTACAGGATTAAAATAAAAGTGCTGCATGAGAATCTATTTAATGTAAGGTCCTAGGCATTTCCATTATTTAATGCCAGGTTCATCCAGGAAATAAACCAGCAATTAATAATTCTGTTTTATATTGTTGCACAATACGGTGACATTATTTTGATGATCGCTCGTTACAAATGCGTGTTCTGACTTTTCTGTAGAGGATTCACAACAAACGTTTAGCTCTGCAGTCAGTGAAGTTAAGAGGTAACAGACATTCAACAAGTTTCTGATCTGTCTCCTTACAGGAGGGATGAGTGAGGGGGATAAAAAGTTATTAGTAATAAGTCATTCTTAAGTAATCTCTGTTAAGCTTGAATTTAAACCTTGTCATTTATTTGACAATTGTCAGTGATTAAAGGTGATAAAAATTGTGTTCCGACAGTTAAAATGAGCTGTCGGCTTAATAGTTCCATTATCAAATGATTCACTTGGTTTGTGTTCTGGTTAGAACCATCCAACCATTGAGGTTCAAACTAGAAACTAACGATTTTTTTTTTTTGCTTCACGAATGGAAGTTTGGTTACATTACACACATGTTCCCCATGTTTTCCAAAAGTAGATTTGGGAACCCGGAAGCATCAGTGTGCCAAACACTACAATACAATATTTTTACAGGGGATTACTATCGGCCAGCTGCCCCCACCCCCAGTACTTGCTTTTGAGTCTAGTGTTTTAATTAAGTTTTCTAAAACTTTAAGGAAAATAACAGCATGCCAAGGCTTCATATTACACACACGTTTCAATATTCAAAAAGTAATAATCGGTACAAAATAAGCTTTGTTGTTGTTGTGCCCACACCTTCGATTTATCGAAATGACAACCCCACTGTGATTGGCTGCAGTTGCTACTGAGTGTTAAAAAATCAGGACTGTACAGTAAAAAATGGGACTAGTGGGAACTACGCTTGTGGTTTTGGGGTATTTAGAAGTAATCCTTGACCATTTAGGCATTCCAAAGTGGAATTGGGTTGCATTCCGTTGTTCCTGTGGGGCATTACTTAGTTAACCTCACTACATTACCCTATTACGACCCATTACACAATTTCACACAAGACAACTACCCCCTGACCAACATTGTAACATTGTTGTGTGACGGGATCAATTAGCTTATGAGTCACTTTTACCTTTGCAGTCTGGCTGGGCCGAAATGCAAAATGTAGACTTTAACTCATGTGTCAAACTCCCATTGTCCCATAGAGTGTAAGCTTGCGAGCAGCCTTCTCACTTCTGTCTGTTTTACCTAGTTTGTTTATTAGTTTACTATGTTTGTCCCCAATTGTAAAGCGCTACTGAATATGTTGGCGCTATATAAATAAATGATAATCGTATATGACAACGGCCAGGAGTGAGCGTATTCACACTGTGGTGTCTGTTACAGAAATGATCCTTTGTCTCTGTGTTCCGATGACCTCTTCTTTGCTGTTCACACACTATACCCTATACACACTATACCCTATACACACTATACCCTATACACACTATACCCTATACACACTATACCCGTATTGTGGCTGTAGTGATGCAAAGTGGTGCATATAGATTTTCAGAGACATTTACCCATATACTGAGGTAACGGAGAAGAAAGCTTTTCATATTAAAATAACTCTGAATTGTTACAGTTGGCACAATAAATTCTCCTTTCTTCCCATTATCTTAAAATGCGGTTCTGTAAGCAATTTTCATCCATTTCCCTTTGTTTCAGGAGTGTAAATTGCCAAATAAAGCTTCCCCGCCCCCCCCAGGCGTGAAGTTGATGGAATGACAAGTAAAAACATTCCTAATCACCCCTAATTGAATCGCTTTATAATGTTCTTGTTGGAAGAAACATTATACTTTTCTGAAATTGCTGATTTAATGAAAAGGAACAGTGAGCTGCTTGTAGCATCCATTTACTGTACGTCTGTATAATGCATCATGAAAAATGATTTAACATCGCTCCTGAAGCAGCTGAAGTCTGTCGCTGAAACGTATTAGTAATAGTTTCTTATGTGATACAGGAAGCAAGAGTCCCTAATTTTCTCTACCTGTAAAGGACAATCCAACCCAAAAACATAACATTTTCAAATGGGAGATATGAAGGAGAATTACCTGTCCAATCTCGCCTTAGCTTTCCACCACAGCTTTGCGGGTAGTGTGGCAGACAAGGTTAACCGAGGGTTAACGCTTATGGCTCCCGACATCTCTTACACAGATGAGCGTTGGCATACGATTCTAGCATCAGTAGCCAATTCACCTTTGCTCCAACTAGGAGATGTAGAAAATACTGTGGCCCCTGTGGACTGGGTTTGAGAAACACGGTTATAAATAGCATCACTTTGATCGCTGTTAGATCAACCAAAGTAGAATCCAATAATGTAGACCCTTGACACAAACAACTGCTGCATTTGTTTGCATCATTATAAGCACACCCCTGGCAGTGAAGCATAAGATCCCACCTTCATGACCACAGTAGCCAGAAGGCTCCCAATTTTGAGTCGAAAAGTTCAAATTGCATAGCATGTAAATGACCCCTCTGCATACATCATCCCCTTCTGTTTGAGTGACACATGATCTAGCCTCCTATGTATTTTTTTACAAAATGTTTGCTGTGATAGAACAGATATATTGCTTGACAGATTTAAGAAGACGAAGCGGCACAGAGGGACACAAGTTTTAATTGTCATTTCTCTCCTGCTTGTGTCCCTCACCTTCAGAGGTTCCATATTGAGAGTAGAGAAGTGAAGTTTAGTGTAATAGTAGAGCATGTAAAAACATTTTATTGTTAAAGCATTGTGATACAACAATACAATAACAAAGAACACTGGATAATCAAATGCTATAAGTGCAGTTTTTTATTTTGTTTTCTTTTTGTAATGTCAGAAATGCAGCTATTGTTACCTTTATATCAACTTTTAACATGAGTGAACATATGTAATATACATTTTCCCCACCACCCTTCTGTGTAATTAATTTCCCAGCATCACCACCTGTACCTCATCATCTATGTATTTATTTATTTATTTAGCGCCATTAATTCCGCAGCGCTGTACAGAGAACTCACATCAGTCCCTGCCCCATTGGAGTTTACAGTCTAAATCCCCTAGCTTACGCACACAGAACAAGGGCAATTTAATAGCCGTCAATTAACCTACCAGAATGTTTTTGGAGTGTGGGGGGAAACCCACGCAAACACGGGGAGAACATACAAACTCCACACAGATAAGGCCATGGTCGGGAATTGAACTCATGACCCCAGTGCTGTGAGGCAGAAGTGCTAACCACTAAGCAAACTGCCCATAGATGTGTGTAACTACCTTCCCTGTAATTAATTTTTCCTCCGAGTATCCCACAAGTTATTCCTTTCCAGCCAACCTCTCATGCAACTTACCACTACCCTCTTCTGAAATTTATTTCTCTCACAGCCCTCTCCTGTATTTATTTCCCCTTTAGTTTGTCCTTCTCACCTCCCTTGTAGTGTGCCCTTGTCGGACCTGGCTGGCAGTGTGCCCTTGTCGGACCTGGCTGGCAGTGTGCCCTTGTCGGACCTGGCTGGCAGTGTGCCCTTGTTGGACCTGCCTGGTAGTGTGCCCTTGTCGGACCTGCCTGGTAGTGTGCCCTTGTCGGACCTGCCTGGTAGTGTGCCCTTGTCGGACCTGCCTGGTAGTTAATTCTCCTTCCCCACCCCCTCTAATCAGTTCTCCACTCCTTTCCCTGCACTTTAATCTCCCTCTCACTCCCTTTAACTTATCATCATCATTTACTTGTAAAGTGCAACAAGGCTATGTAGTGCCAGATACTGGTTATAACAAATCATACATTAAAAAAATCCTATATAAAAATAAATCCTACATAAACAGAACATATGAGGTTGACAAAAAAAAGGTCAGACTTCTGTCAGAGAGGTCCTTGCATGTGAGAGCTTAAAATAGAGAATAATGGTGGCACTTAGACAATAGGAGCTAGAGGGTCTCTGGGGTTTGGGATGGTAGCTGGTAGTAAGTTTGGGGGTAAGATCAGGGCCTGATCAACCACTAGGCTGACCATATTAACCGTATTAGCCTAGGGCGGCCAGAACCCTTAATCAGGCCCTGGGTAAGATAGAGAATTGTGAATGGGTGGGTTTTGAAATAGCACTTAAAAGATTGCGGAGTGAGTGTGGTGGGGAGTAGCACTGAATCCTAGGAGGTGGGCATGGTGGTGGCTGTCAGAGGGAAGATGACAGAATGTATAAGGACTTTGGTAGATTGAAACCTGATCAGTATACACCACTTTCTCAAAGGAGGAGGTGACATGACCGTTAGCGGTGTGGGACTAGGGGAGAATGAGAAGAGGATCGCATTGAGTGGTTTTAGGTGTCACTGTGTGCAGGTGGATTTGGGTGAGGGGGGTTGGGAGAAACAAGGTGAGGCAGAAGGTTAGCAGGCTGTGATTACGGAGTGGAAAGGCTGAGTTGTAGCAAAGGAGAAGATGAGTTCTGTAGAGGGAGTGTCCATCGCAATGTGTGGGAAATAACACCCATTGGGAGGAGACAAAGGGATGAAGCAAGTTAGAGGAGTTAACAGGTGACAGTGCCGGTATTGTTGTTGATGTGGAGATCCCCCTAGAATGAGGTGGTAGATCAGTGGACAGGAAGAGCGAGACAGGCTGAAAAGTTGTCATTGAATTGGGAGACTGGGCTTGGTTGGGAGACGATAGATAATAGTGAGCTGAAGATAAGAATGATTATATGTACTTCAAAGAAGGAGAAAGGGGGAGTAATCTGGGGATTGACCCAGAAAGGTGCAGCCAGGGGAGAGTACGACACCTACTTCACCACATTGTTGGCCATCGGATCGAAGAGGGTGGGTGAGGGAGAGACCCATGTAGGAAAAAGCTGCATTGGAAGCCATATCAGATGGGGAGAGACAAGTTTCCATTACAGCAAGGAGGCTGAAGAAATTTCGGAGGGATAGGTTGTGGATGGATGGGAGATTGTTGTAGACAGACTGATGCTGAGAGGGGAGGACTGGGTGGAACTCCATTGGTGGCCTGGTGGTCCAGGCTGCATGCACAGTACAGGCAGATTAGAAAGGGTGTAGAGGGGGAAAGTATGAAGACAATGGTAGAGCAGGGATGTTCGAGAAAAGAGTTGTGGAAGTGAATCGTAAGTGTGTGCATGGAAGGGTGGTATGAGGGAGTAGAGCGAATGGATAGGGGTAGCTGAATACAGCAATACAAGGCAGTGGAAGGGGTCAGTTGTAATGTTACTTTATAAAAGGGCATAATCATGAAATATGAAAATGTTCTATTTTTATGGTTGTTTTTATGAATGCCTTTCAAATCTATGCCTATCTGTAAAACATTCATACTGTTATGTTGCTATTTACACTGTACGACTGCAAAATAAACGTCTGCAATGAGCTGGTATTTACACAAGTGTAAAGAAGACAGAGGTGGGTCTTGCAGTATCGTCCAATCTCTGCCGCATTAGTGTCTTGTACAGAATACTGTATGTTTAAACATAGCGCTTCTGTCTTAGATTGATTTCCTGTTTATCCTGCTCTTCACTTCTCAGACATGTTCGGCTGATAAACTAAAATAATCCGGACGGCTTTATAACAGTATAAAGAATGCACTGACGCACTTGCGGAAGCCGGTCTTAAAAAGTCAGATATACTGAGTAACTCTTATGAAGTTCATGGCGGGTT
Organism: Mixophyes fleayi; assembly: GCF_038048845.1. NCBI lineage: Eukaryota > Metazoa > Chordata > Amphibia > Anura > Limnodynastidae > Mixophyes > Mixophyes fleayi. The sequence continues at coordinate 28,591,000 of NC_134402.1, read as the reverse complement.
TTATGCCTTTGCAGTAAATTGGGAAGCTTTTATTAACAGCCTAATATAAGCACTCTCTCCTCATTGCCTGTGAGTAATGACCGAATGGCAGAACTCCCAGCTACTGTGCGGATATAAATTTAGTTCCACTGCAAACACAGACACTTTGTGAACTGTGACACTATTAGTGACTTTATTTCTCATATCTGTATGGCAATTTAGCTCTCCAACGATAGATCGCCTTGGGGATTCTATTTTTTTTTTTATTCTTTAGCAGCTGAATTCTATTCTACAATTCCCATAATAGGACTGCGGCTGCAGTAATGTAAGAATCATGCTATGCTGTGGAAAGTAATGACCCAATTTAGAAACAGTGACATTATTTGAAAATTGGCTTGTGCTACAGGTAGCTGTATATTTCAAACTCAGAGAAGAATATTAGCATAACCTATCTGATTGGGCCTTAGGGTGTTGGGGATAATCGCACTAACGCACAGCCACTGTCAACTGGTTCTTTAACGCCATGAAGCGTTTAGTAGCTTGGTTCAATGGTCAGATGGCTGAATGTATGACTGAGGCACTCATCTCATCCTTGACATTGATGCAATAAAAACAGGCGCATGGCTAACAGCAAAAAAATAAAAAAATAAAAAGGGGCTGTAACATATAGCAAATACTGTTGCATTTCTAGCACAGGTTACAAAAGAACACTAGGTTGCGATCTGTTACAGCGCCGGCTGTGCACTAGTTTTTAATTGTCCTCCAATATTCCCCAAAGTTATTGCAAAATAATAATATATTTTACTTGCCACCCTGCAGGTGAGGAGAGGGTACTGCAGAAAGGAATTTACATTCACAAAATAAGTTACAGTATTTATGGTTGTGTAGACTTTCCTCCTACTGTGCATGTGATGTACAAAGACCATGTGATGTGCACCGCAAAACACCTTGTTGTCCACCTGTGTTCATATTGTCCATCCTACGCGCAGCAAGGTGTTCAGCGGGGTGGAAAAATCAATAGATGCGCGTTGTGTAAATATCACATCCCTTTTCCCTTTAGAATCGTCCTTCATGAATTAAATTTTTATTTTATTTTTTAATACTGAGTTTAGCCTCATTTATGGTTTATATTAAACATGAGTCAGGTGACGTGTATTGTTTTTACACAGTGCCAGTTGCACTGTGTTTTGAAGCTTTGTTTTAAATTGCACAAATTACGCCCAGAAGTTACTTTGCAAGGGAGGCCATACTCTGCCCGACTCCTCCCGTCAGCCGGGCAAACTTCTGTTCATCTGTAAATGCTGCCATATAGCTTCATAAACCTGTGCACTAGTGCACTATGACGGAGATCTAGGCAGACTTGTGCACCCAACATTCCAAAGATGACTTTGCTCAGCCATATTGTACTCCATAAATGAGGTCCTGATTTGTGTTTGTAGGCATTTCATCCCTATCAGATAGTAATAGCCAAATGAATCCAAGCTAATATGTTCTAATCTAAGAGAGCTGCCCAAGGCAACGCTGTCAAGGCCGCAAGACCACACTGTAGTCATCCATGAACAAACTGTTTAGGGAAAATGTTATGTAGTCTTCCCGATTATCTAGGTGCCCACTTTTGGTGCTAAAAACTCTCCATAGGGAAAATGTTACTCCAAGAAAAGTTAAACGCTCCCAAGGAGATGGAAGAATCAGTACTGCTGCTAGTAGACTAGATAATTGAGTTTCATACTGAACTAGATCAAATTCATTGAGTTGCGCAGTGCATCGATCAGTCAGGACATCATGACCTTCTCTACCGGTCTTCCCTCTCATGTCCGTGATATCCATGGTCTTGTGATGTGCTGACGGTACATTTTTTCTGTAGAGAGACACATGCACTATTGTTGGCATTGGCTCCCATTGATCTCCCCCTTTCTCATTTCTGTGTCAAGCCTGCTCTTTACGTGGAATGGGAACAATCTAGGTAGTCAACCATAGTGGAGGATAGCTGTCGCTGTTCTTCAGGAAGCTGCTAGAGTGAAGGACAGCATGGGCTATTTATGAGGGACGCATCTGTCTTGCACTTCAGGTTGGGCTAATATGAATTGATCCTTCAATGAATCACGCCCCTCAAATGTCAGTGTCTACAACCCCTAAGATTCCTCTGCCATAAATGGGACCTGGCTCCATGGAGAGAGCACAAGGAGTCTATAGGCTCCAGGAGAACCAGGGTTGTGTACAAATCACATTGTGGTGCCATTCCAGGGTTTCCTGACTGTTTAGTGTCCATTTCATTTAGCTGGAGATTTTCTGCTGTGTACCACATCTGTAGGGGTTAATGTTTTCTAGATTTTCCACATTTCCTTATACCATCTGGCACTCAGTGCTGATGGACAGGGGTTGGAGGGTCTGGATCTTTTAGACCTTTCTCTTAGATTAGGCATGCAAGGTCCTACACCTGGTTGGATGGGTGCGAGACCTGTTCAATAAGTGCTGCATTCAGACGTCACACCCCATCTTTTGCAATTTAAATCTTCCGCCCAACCCCAAAAGATCTGCATTCTACATCCTCTCCATCTTTGTTGAACCACTGTTGCTCTATGGCAGTGGATGTGGTCCCAGGTGACGGACCACAACTACTCTGTGAACACTTAGTATAGAGGGGTGGTTGTGGACAAACCCTCTAAGGAGCTTTTTAATTTGCAAACTGTCAAATTTTGTAAAAGTTTTCCGAACTTTGTGCACACACATATCTGCTTCATATTTACATGACAGTTACCCATTGAGTTTAATATATGAATCCTGGGAAATATTTTTCTTTACACGCCTATGAATATGTAATTTTATGCAGAATCCTTTAAATCAGAAAAGGCGACATTCAAAGCACAGAGAGCAGCCTGGTTTCATAAAGCAAACTTTCCATGTCATATTGTATTTTCAGCTGCTTATGTTAAACCAATCTTCATGTTTACAAGCAAGCACGTTCTGTATAAGTTGCAGACAGATGGTATTTACACTATAACTCTGTGGTAAGTTGTTATAGTTTAGCGGCTTATGAATCGCTACACACGAGTTTTCAGAAGAGAGTTGAGCCAAGTTCTAGAAATTAAATATATTCTATTTTCACACAAGCTCCAAAAGTGAAGTCATGTTGAAGAATACAAGAACCGTACTGTAAATGGAGATTGGGGACTAACCATACTTTAATGTAGCTCAACCTTTTATGTGCAAGGTTCTAATTTTTATATGGTGTGTTCAGCCTGAAATGATAAATAAGGCAAGTTAGATGTATGAGTGTTTAATGTAGAGTTGAATTTGACACCACAATCAATGCATCAGTTTGACAGGAACCTCAAATAACTACTGGAGTGAGGAGGATAGAGAAGAAAGTGGGTGGAGAGAATGTGGTGATTTTAAGCAAACCATTTGAGATATTTGGGAGCTAATTGGAGCAGAGAAATGGTACAGTAGTGTTAAGAGTTGGTGCCTCGAGAAATGGAGAGATGAGCGCACGTTTGATGGGAGAAGGTAACATGCCGGTGGAGAGGGAACATTTGAGTTCTAGAAAGGGCATTGAGGAGTTGGGAGTGACCAGGGTTGAAAGGACATGTTGAGAGGAGAGTAAAGATCTCAGAATCCGTTACAGGAAAGAAAGGACCGAGAGTGACAAGGTAGAGGAGATGGTCGGCATCGGGGAGGTGGATCTGTTGAGATGAGATTTCATGGCAGATGGTGTTAATTTTGCCTTTAAAGTAGGTGGCGAAGTCATGAGCTGTGGCAATGAGGTGCAACGAGTTGTAGGAAATTAGGGGTTTGAAGTAAGTTTGCTTGGCGAGAGAGAGTGCTGTGTAATAGGAAGATGGGATAAAATTTAAATGGTGAAGACCGTGCTAGTGAGATTTTTTTTTTTTACATTGATGCTTGGAAGAGTGGGAGCACTTATGCAAGAACCAAGCTTGTTTGAAGTGCCAGGGTTGGCATTTGGATTGCTGGAAATAATGTAAGATGGCCGGGGCTGCCATGTCTAGGACTGTGGGTATTGTGAAAGAGACATCAACATTAGATCAGGACAGGGTAGAAATGTAAGCGAAGAGGACAAGGTCGAGTTGGTGCTACTGTGTGCGCGTAGATTTAAGTGCAGTAGGAGAGGTGAGGTAGAAGAAAAATATATTGTGGTCTGAGAGTGGGAAGCCTGAATCAGAGAAGCTGGATATGTCCCAGCGATGGAAGAACAGGGGAGTGAGCATTGCAATGTGTAGGAGGTGGAGTCCACTGGAAGAGATCATAAGAGAACATGACCTGAAGCAGTTTAGAAGCTGCAGTCTCAGTAGGGTTGTCGATGGAGATGCTGGGGTCCCCGAGAGTAAGACTGGGTAATTTGGTAAGAGATGCAAAGAGAAGAAACATATGGTATGAATGTTGAAGGTGAGAAGGATATTGAAGGTTCAGGGGGGTTCATGGTGACTGTGCAATCACTAAACAGTAAGTCACCTACTCTGATACTCTGCCACCATGGCAAAGAGGCTGGGAGTATGGGTGAAGGGGAGAGAGAGAGAGAAGGAGGGATTCAAGTTTCAGTAATGGAAAGGATAGCAGAATAGGTTGTGTATGGATGTGAATTTGTTGCAGATGGATCTAGAGTTCCAGAGAGTACAGGAAAAGTGGAGTTGGGTAGGAGGAGGGATAAGAATGAGGTTGGAGGCATGAATTGGGTGGGAAATTTTGTGGCAGGGGAGAGAGTGGACAGGTTAGGAGTAAATATGCTGAGTAGCATCTGGGGGTGGGGGGATGAGAGGTTGAAAAAGAGTTCAAGAACAACAATCTTAAGGTCCATATATACTTTCATATTCGAGAAGATGTAAATGAAGAAATGTTTAACTACACACATAACAGAACTTCATTTGAGAATTCATTTGTTACGCTACATTTATTATTAAAGTTTAGCTCTTCCATAATACACACAGAACAGAAACATGGTGCAGGATTCCATTTATGTACAAAAAGTGGCCTGTGAAACTGCAGCTGAATCCAACCTTGCCCATGGTATAGATAATTCCTGAATTCATGCCAGTCTATGGCCAGAAGATGGACTGATGGTGCCTTCTCTTGTGAAAATTTGTTCCCACTGTCCTCATGGGAGTTTAAGGATTTTATTTTCAGATTCCCATTAAAGTGAATGAAGTGGCAGATAATGATTTTGGTGGCAAGCAGGAAAACATAGTTGATAGTTTGATGGTGGAAAGAGCAGGATCCTCCAACAGAACAAAGTAGAGATCAATCATTTCACCTATGTAGGCTCTTCTGCCATATCTAGAAGGTGTGACTAGGTCTAGTATTTTGGAAAATGTTTTATGTACAGTAGGAAAGAAATGAAGTTTAATGGTCCCATTTGAGGTTGTGCATTTTTGTTTAATGTGCCATGTAACATCATGGGATTATATTTGGTTTGGTCTGGCCCATCATTGAAATTAATGTGTAGAAAAAGAACCATTGATGAAATTGGAGACTGCTCCATTTCTGCGACTGTAAAATGACAATGCAGACAATAGGCATTGCGTTCAGATGCTTAGATATCTTAACCCCAGGCCCGGCGCTACCATTAGGCAGCTGCCTAGGGCGCCGGGCTCTGGGGAGTGGCACTGAAATATTTCATATTGTGTAATGCTGTGCGGCGGCCACGGAAGTTAAACTCAGTGGCCGCCACACGGCATTATACAATATGAAATATTTCAGTGGCGCAAATCCATGGTGGGGGTGGGGTGAGTGATCGCTGCCCTCTACCCTCACTGACTGTTGGGAGTGACGTCATCTTCACGTCCCGACAGTCAGTGAGCAGCCGGCAGAGAAGAGCAGCAGGGGGGATGACATTTTTGAGCAAGGTGGGGTGGTGTGCTGCTGCGGGGGAAGGACATTTTTGAGCAAGGAGGGGGGGGGGTGGTGTGCTGCACTGCTGCCGGGGGGGGGATATTTTTAAGTGGGGGAGGCGCAGTGTGTTGCTGCAGGGGGGAGGAAATTTTTAAGCAGGGGGTTGGTGTGCTTTGTGGTGGGGTGGGGCATTGTTTAGCAGGGAGGACATTGTTGAGCAGGGTGGGTGTGGCGTGCTGTGGGGGGGATGCCTTGTTTAGCTGGGGGGGTGCAGTAGGGACATTTTTTTAGCAAGGTGGGGGCATTGTTTAACAGGATGGGGACAGTGTGCTGTGGGGGGGCATTGTTTGGCAGGGGAGGACTGGTGTGCTGCAAGGGGGGACATTATTATCCAGGGAGGGCGGTGTGCTGCCTGGGGGGGGGGCATTGTTTACCAGGGAGGTGCTACGGGGCCACATTGTGATGCAGGGGGAACAGTGTGATGAAGGTCCATGTTAGAGCATAATACATAGAAAAGAACTCAAATCATCACAAAAATTTGTACGTTATTGGCTTACTGTCAAAAAAAATTTCCTGAAATCTAACACCTGTACACCTCTCCTCCAAAAATCGTGTGCTCACCACTGGGCAGCAGTGGAGTTTGGACAGTGTTCTGCATGAAACCTCACTGGACAGCATCTGTACTGCTGGTGGAGGTAAGGCTTAACTTTTTTTTTTTTTTATTATTTTATTTTTTTACAAAATCAAGTTTGTGGACCTGGGAAACTAGGTATTTGGTGTGTGTTGAGGGGGGGGGGGAGTTGGAAACTTTGCCTAGGGCGCCAAGACACCTAGCACCGGCTTTGCTTAACCCTGCTACCGAATTGTAGTATTTTTATATTTGGTATATAGAACCTATAATTTTAGGTGGTTGGAGTTAGTGTATGACACCAATATTCCTAAACTGTTGGTCTTGGTGTATGACACTGATAGTCTTCAGCGGTTGTGGATTCCACCAGTATTCCTAAACTTACTGTCTGTGTTATGCTAGACAGATTCATAGGTGTTCCCCTCCTTGAATAAGAGTTTTTTTTTCTCTCCTGATACAGTAATAAAGGGTCAGTTTGGGGCATTGTTTTACTTTTGACGTTTCGTCTGCAAAGGACAGTAGGCAAAGTGTTTGTTTAATGTTAAATTCACAAAGCTTTTCAAATTATTTTATAGCCTTGGTTTTATGTTTTGTGAAAGCCATCTTTAAAGAGGATGGAACTTTAAATTGTCAAATTATCATTATGTTGAAATCTCACTTTAAAATATTATTTGAGAGAGAGAAAATGGTTTATAATGTTTAATGGAGATTCTGCATATGATGGTAATATCCAAATGTTCCCAACCTGAAAGGATAATTTTATTCTTTACCATTTTTCTGATCTTTTATGGAGCTTTCCTGTATGTTTAACACATTTGTTTTTGCATTATAACTGCCGTTTTTATGCATTAGACTACTAGGCTAATACAGTGTTGACTAACCTGTGTCACTCCAGGTGTTGTGAAACTGCAAGTCCCAGCATGCTTTGCCAATATATAGCAGCTTATTGCTGGAAGGGTATGCTGGGACTTGTAGTTTCACAACACCTGGAGTGTCACAGGTTAGCTCACACTGGGCTAATAAGTACTTGGGGCTTGATTTTCGTGGCAGATTCATATATAAATGAACTGTGCAAAACAGGTTTTCCAGGACCCAATTGCTATATCTGGTATTCTTTTTAATTGAACTTTAGAGACCAATTAAAGAAAATCAACTCCCAAAACTCTTTTCTTACTTTTAGTTCATCATCTTCATTTCATCCCATCGACAGAATATTACTTATCTAGGGTGCGCATATCCACTAGGTCCGCTTATGCCTCTAATGGTGGGATATCGCTAAACACTATGCCATTAAGGACTGGCTTGTTTCAGGCAGGTAGTGGTATAGTGGATACCCATCCCCATGTGAAATGTGTGAACTTCTCATTTATGTGAATTTGAAGTTCCCAGGGGAGGATAAATGGTCAGCACAGCTGTACATCTGCAACAGGGTAGCCCTGAACAGCACAGAGTAGAAGTTACACCCTGGATAGGGAATACTCTTAAGTTTAGCTCAACATAGTGAAAATATTTGATTAAAAGAAAAAAAAAAAAAGAAATTAGACTTTAATTGAAAATAAACCCTACATGTAATTTGAGATATTTTTCCTTTTATCAGATATTTAGTATTGAGCTATATTTTACCCACATCATTTATATTGCTACACATAGTATATTTACTATATAAATGATTTTCTGTCTTTCATATCTCCAGCAATAAAAACCAATACGGATATTATTCACAATAACCAGATGAATTGCTTTGTGAGAGACATGGATCAAATAGACTTTGCTTTGTGTTTTGGTACAATGTTTGAAATGCTTTTTTGTTTGTTACTAGATGAAATATATTCACTGTCTGTTGTAATCTTTCAGGCAGTGCGGAAATAACAAAGCTATTTTTTACCACTATCTTTGTAACAGATGCATAGGAAACGTAATCTGACTGCGTTAGAGTCTGGGAAACGCATGTTTTTCTCATTTAAACAAATAAGGGCACGCATAATGTTGAGCAAGAGAAGGCTTACATTAACATAATAACAAGTAACCCTTCCTTTCTGAAGGTCTCAATCTCAACCATACCGTACAGATCTGTGATTCCCAAGCTGGGTGTATGGATACAATTATAAGTCACAATTCCGGGTTGGGTCTGTCGCAAGACACTGAGGGAAAAGCCGCTTATTATATGCAATGGAGATGACGTATGATCTATATTTTAAGTGCCCTAAATTAGCTCTAGTTTTGCCTTTGAAACATAAAAATATTTTATGGCGATCCTGGTTTTATCAGCGACGATATTTTCATACTAGTGTGTCACAAAAGTTATCAATCATATGGGAACCACTGATCTATATTGTGCTGGTAGTGTCTGATTTAGTGCTTCATAATCAGGGGCAAACGCAGGATTTGTAGAGAGGGGTTTCCACACCACGCCACCAGTGGGCGTGACCAGAATGCTTGGGGGCGTGGCTATAATTATAGACAGTGCTTGGCTGCTCTTCAACTCTTCCTATCCCCATAATATACATGGGTAATGCTGCATGCTCTACCGTTCGGTGCACTCAGCGCTCCCTTTTCAAGCAGAGCCGTATGAAGCGAGGGCAGGGTCCAGCCACCTCAATTATACAGTGTCCCAGGCTTGGAGGGGGTTTCCAGGCACTAGGAAACCCCCCCCCCCCCTCCCTCGGTTTGCCTATGATAATCTTGGGCAAATAAAAATATATTGAGAGCCTGTGGGATCTATTTGTTAAGGGTGCTCCAATTATGTAGATTTTCTATTGCTGCTTGCCGCATTAATTGAAAACCTTTCAAAGGGCAATTTACCAAACTGTTTGTAGTCTGATCATCAAAGATAAGGTAGAGCGATGCTGAACTAAGGGTTAATTTATTGTGGTCAGTAAAGATCACCACAAAATTTTACTTAACGCTGCATGCCGATAGCTAATGTGTTAAACTAGTGCTGAGCATCCTGCTAGAGCACTAATGCATGTACTGCACCACAAACTGTAAAGTGCTAACAGATTAAGGAGTGCAAAGCCAATAGCGTACATTTGCTTGTTAGTACTGGGAAAATTAAACCACACCGTACTTTATTGTAAAAATATACAGTATATACCTGACATGCATGGTTTGGGAAAAAATGAAGTACTTATTGCAATATAGAGGAGAATACTTAGCATGTGTGCTGGGGTAAAAGGTATATACGTCTTAAATGCATACAGTTTAACAAAAGTAATGTTATTTACATCAGACCCAACTTTCCCTTTCCCAAATGCTTCTACGTAGCTTGACGTATGACAACACTTAGCCATTATACTTCCATAGAGCTTTACACACCAATATACCTCAATAAAGCCTTACATGCCAGTATATAGCCAATATTCCCATGTAGTCTTATATGTCACATGCCCATATAGATTCATGTGTTCTTGGGTAAATCATGTAGTCACATATACCTCCATATACTAATTTCATGTACCTACATTGCTTGCCCCACTGTCACACGGCACTCATTCGGCGTCCATAACCGAAGACTAAGACACTCACCTGTTCCTCATTAAACAGACCTCAACCCTTAGTGTTGATCTGCACATGTGCAGACTGAATACCTGTCTGTTTCTGGCAAGATTCCTATTGGTTCCTGGTTCTGGCTCTAAACTTGAAAAAGCACTTCCTCCCTTTCCTCTGCGCCTGTTGATCAAGTTACCTGTCTGATTAGGTTTCTACCTATTCAGTGAGTCTCCACCTGGATCGTCAATGCCTCTGCTGTGTGTTGCTGTTCCACGGGTTATACTGCTCAAGCTGCACCTGTCTCCGCTGTGTTTCTGTTCCACGGGCTATACTGCTCAAGCTGCACCTGTCTCCGCTGTGTTTCTGTTCCACGGGCTATACTGCTCAAGCTGCACCTGTCTCCGCTGTGTTTCTGTTCCACGGGCTATACTGCTCAAGCTGCACCTGTCTCCGCTGTGTTGCCGTTCCATGGACTATACTGCTCAAGCTGCACCTGTCTCCGCTGTGTTGCTGTTCCACGGACTATACTGCTCAAGCTGCACCTGTCTCCGCTGTGTTGCTGTTCCACGGGCTATACTGCTCAAGCTGCACCTGTCTCCGCTGTGTTGCTGTTCCATGGGCTATACCGCTCAAGCTGCACCTGTCTCCGCTGTGTTGCCGTTCCATGGGCTATACTGCTCAAGCTGCACCTGTCTCCGCTGTGTTGCTGTTCCACAGGCTATACTGCTCAAGCTGCACCTGTCTCCACTGTGATGCCGTTCCATGGACTATACTGCTCAAGCTGCACCTGTCTCCGCTATGTGGCTGTTCCATGGGCTATACTGCTCAAGCTGCACCTGTCTCCGCTGTGTTGCCGTTCCATGGACTATACTGCTCAAGCTGCACCTGTCTCCACTGTATTGCTGTTCTACGGGCTGGATCGCTTAAGCTGCATTAGTCTTCATTGTGCTACTACTACACGGGCCGTGCTGCTCAAGTTACATCTGACCCTACTGTGTTAACTCCTATTTGTCGTGCTGCCTGGTTCATCTACTCCGCATTTGTCTCGGTGGCTCAGTGGCATTACAGGTCGTATCATCTAAGCTGCTTGTTCTTATCTACTCCTGCTGGCTGAACTGTTCCTATTTCATCTATGCATATAATGGCATAACGGGGTATTCCACTCCACCTGCATCTACTGTGATTACCTTGCTGGCTGGACTGTTACTTGTACCTCCTGTATTGTGCTGCCTTATTGTGGTCCCATATACCTGCTGCATTACCATCTCTACTCTGTTGCTGGACTGTTCCTGCTATTGCTATATTTGAATATACCGATTATACCGCTAAATTGTATTCATTCATACTACATTACCGGTGGCACTGCTCACCCTGTTCCTACATCCCTTGTGTCAATATATAAAGACTGTTCTGTTTATCATCCAGTCATCATTAAACCGCTGATTGTACTTTTCATCCTGCATCTGTTTTCTATCCGCTGTCTGGGTGTAGAACTTACAACATCACCAGTGTGCCTACATTACACCAGTCAACACCACTCCCCTGGGACCCTGCCCAACACTCCTGGTAGGGACCGCGATCTGCGGGCGAATGCCTCTAAATCCATGTCACCTTTGTGGTGACCGCTGGTGAAGACCATTCGCCCGTTAGACTCCGCGCCCTGCTAGGGGTAACATCTGTTGGGCGGATCTAAGAGTCCAGAATACCAAACAGTGACATCCACTTTCTATGTCCCAGTGTACTCACCCCTCCACAATTCAGGTGAGGTCTTTGGTAGAGTTTTTTCACTGCTGTTACACTCCCATATCTTCCTGTCTACCTGGCCCTACCTGTATAGCATAGAGTGGGTTTAGTGTGGGGGTTTAATGGGTGGGACAGCAGCAGTGAAGGAGGCTTGGCTTGGAGAATGTGCCAGCTGGTGTGAATTTATTTTTACCATGAGACATGATTCCAAACGATGTGACACACTGTATGGGCGCATGTAACTTGGCAGGTCAAGTACTGTACAGATTTATACACAATAGGGTGATAAAGTAACGGTGTGTTCTCAATGGCAAAGAAGTGAATGATGTACAGGGCATTGATTTGCTGACCACATCGTATAATGTGGATCCATACTCTGGTGATCACAGTATAATACAGAGCCATATTCTGGTGACGACTGTACAATCCAAAGCTCAGTTCTGGTAATCACTGTACATTATACACCCTAATTATGGTGACCACATTCCAAGGTCAGTCCTTGTATTGGTGAACACTATATAGTGGAGATTCCTATTTTGGTGGCCACCGTACAAGGGAGAGTCCTATTCTGGTGACCACCGTACAAGGGAGAGTCCTATTGTGGTGACCACCGTACAAGGGAGAGTCCTATTGTGGTGACCACCGTACAAGGGAGAGTCCTATTGTGGTGACCACCGTACAAGGGAGAGTCCTATTGTGGTGACCACCGTACAAGGGAGAGTCCTATTGTGGTGACCACCGTACAAGGGAGAGTCCTATTGTGGTGACCACCGTACAAGGGAGAGTCCTATTGTGGTGACCACCGTACAAGGGAGAGTCCTATTGTGGTGACCACCGTACAAGGGAGAGTCCTATTGTGGTGACCACCGTACAAGGGAGAGTCCTATGTTGGTGGTCAAAAAACCATGCAGAGCTTTGTCTTTCAACGCCTTATTGGCTAAATCTGTTCAATCCCGATTTTCTGTATAGACTTGCAGTATACCCGCCTAATTCTTGAAAACTGGTCAGGTCTTTGTAAAACAGATTCTACCACTGCAAATATATATTTTATATAGCAGTATACAGGCCCTCACCTATAGGGCAACAGTCCCTTCATCTGCGACCTCTGGGGCTACTGAACTCCAGTGTAAGTAAGTGTTTTCTCCCAGGGAACGGACTTCAGCTATACCTCAAACGGGTTTGTTTCAAAAGGGGGATGAAAGACGAATCCTCATGGCTACATCATCTCTCCTAGGTCTTTGGGTAGCCGCAAATAATGGACCACAGAACCATTAATTATCTTATATACAAAGTCTGTTGCCCATGATATCTGCATGGTTTATGGACCATTAAACTTCATTTCTTTCCTACTGTACATAAACAACTTTTTGTATTTGTCACTGTAATATTACTTTATAGAATTTGACAGCCATGAGAGATTTTATCGAACATTGAAAATTACATGTTTTTTACAGAATGAGGTATAATTTTTATTTACACAGTCCTTATCCCTTTCCTGTGACATTTTTCCTGTCATTTCTTTTTGACTAAACCCCATAGAGTTGTCCGTCACTATTGTGAAATGGAAAAGACAATTCAGTAAAGAATAAAGTTGTACAGACAGGTTATTCTGTAGCCTAAGTCTAGATATTCTCTTTGTACTATAACCTAAACCAATCTGCCTCAAGTTCATTTTTAAGCTGACCCAAGAATTTGTATACAAATACTCATGATATAAAGTTACAAATATTCTTTTCGCTCTGTACCGCACACATTGTGAACAGCCAGTTCTAGATCTGGTTGCAAATTGTCATTAATTTTACTGACAGTCTACAAAAATCAAACCTTTGTCTGATGCCAATACTGAACTGCACACAACAAACTCCAGACCGGTGCTTTGCATATCAGCATTTATAATCCATAATGTATCATTTCTGAGCCTCAAAATTGCTCCACATAAACATTGTGTCAGTTAAAACAATGGTAGTTGTCAGTAAATGTATTTTTAGAAGTTAGTAAATTATATTTTTAAGTCTTGAGGTTTAAATTAGTAGTGCGTATGTTAGTGCGATTTAATCAGCTTGTTGTCGTCTTATTTGACTTGCTCAGGTTGTATATTGTACTCCAGAATTAGACAAGGGGGTAAACGTATGAACCTCCGATTTCTCCAAGTCGCCGGAAATCTGCGACTTTGCAGTTAAAATTTAAAGCGGCGATGGCTTATAAAGGCATGTTTGCCTTTACAAGCCATCACAGCTTTAAATTTTCATGTGTTTTGGTATGATAAAACATGATAGTGGGAGCATATACACTATATCTGACCAAGCGGTCGTTTATCATATGATCTGAACGATAATTGGATGCATTTTCTGTAGACAACCAGAATTCCCTTCCCCCACAGTCCTCTATCACTCTCTCTGCTACCCTTGGTTCCTACTCTCCTGTAAATGTGCCCGAGATCCTCTCTATTCTCGCCTCCTCTTCTTCTACAACCTGTCCTCTTGATCCTGTCCCCTCCAAGTTCCTCCACTCCCTCTCTTTCAGTGTCTGTTGTCACCTTGCTCACCTGTTTAACCTCTCTTTCTCCACTGGTATCTACTCCTTGGCCTTCAAGCATGCGCTCATCTCCCTTATTATCAAGAAACCTTCCCTTTACCCATTTTCTCTCCAATTGTCGCCCCATATCTCTGCTTCCCTTTGCTTCTAAAATTCTCGAATGACTTGTCTTCAATCATCTGACCCACTTTCTCTCTTCCTGCTCTCTTTTTGACCCTTTCCAGTCTGACTTCTGACCCCTTCACTGAACTTAAACTGCCTTTGCTAAAGTAAAAAATTATTTACTCTCAGCTAATTCCAAAGGTCACTTCTCCCTTCTTGTAATTAACGACCCCCCTGCTGCTTTAGACACAGTCGATCATTCTCTTCTCCTCACCACCCTTTACTCCCTAAGTCTTCTCGAAACAGCACTCTACTGGTTTGGCTCCTACTTCTCTTCTTTTAGGGTGTCTACTTCTCACTCTCTCCCCCTTTCCTCTTGACCTTTCTTTTGGAGTCTCACAAGGCATTGTCCTTGGCCCTCTGCTCTTCTCTCTCTATACCACCTCTCTCAGTGAACTCATTCAATCATTTGGCCTCCAATGCCACCTCTATGCTGATGATGCGCAAATCTATCTCTTTTGACCTCTCTCCCGCCTTCCTAACCCAGGCATCTAGCTCTCTCTCTGCTGTAACTGCCTGGATGTCACAGCACTTCCCAAAACTTAACGTCTCCAAATCTAAGCTCATTATCTTTCCTCCTGCCAATGTTGCTATCCCTCCCAATATCTCCCTCTTGGTTGACAATATCACTTTCTCCTGTCATCCAAGCCCCCTGCCTTGGAGTCACCTTTGACTCAGCCTCAGCTTTACCTCTCATATCCATTCTCTCACCATATCCGGCCACTTCCTCCTCTGTAATATCACAAAAATCTGTCTCTTCATCTCCAAAATCCTGGTCCATTCATTCATCATTTCTCGTCTTGACTATTGCAACCTCCTTCTCACTGGCCTTCCTGACTCACATTTCTGACCTTCAATCCATACAGAATGCTGCGGCTAGGTTCATCTTCCTCTCCCACCGCACCTCTTCTGCTTCTTCTCTGCGTAAATCCCTTCATTGACTCCCTGTTTTAGAATTCAGTTCAAGCTCCTTACCCTCACTTACAGAGCCCTTACCAACACTTCTCTCCCCCTTACATCTCTGACATTGTCTTGATGTACATACATACCCAGCTAACCCACTCTGCCTCTGACTTCCGCCTAAATTCATCTCTCATTACCTCCTCCCATGCTTGCCTCCATGACTTCTTACGTGTTGCCCCTAATCTTTGGAACTACCTACCCCGTCTGACTCGACCATCCCTTCAATCTTTCAAACGCTCACTCAAAACTCACCTTTTCAAAACTCGCCTATCCTACCACCTCCTAACCATTCTATCCATCACCTCCTCTTTCTCGAATGTCATCTCCTTTTTCTTCCAGTTGGTCCTACTGTCTCTCACCACCCCTCCCTTTAGAATGTAAGCTCTCGCGGGCAGGATCCTCTCTACCCATTTTCCCACGTCTGTCTCCTGCCCATCGTACGTCCTGTCACGTATTTTGCTGCAGTGTGTGAGATCCGAAAGAATTACTCACAATCATCATGCTACTTATATGTATTACCTCATCTATTTGTTACTTCTGTATCCTACACTAAGGAATCTGTGGCACCTTATAAATAATAATAAAAGACTGCAGTGTTGCAATAATGTAATGCGAAACACAAGGGCTCTGTGACGGAATGTATATTTTTCCCATTCATGGATTTTGTGTGTAACAAACAATTGTCTTTTAATAGAGAACGTCTACCAACATGTGCTACTGAGAAATGCATGGCATAATATTGCTAATAGATAATGTCCCTAATTCATTGTAACTTATGAACACAACGTTACCTACACATGTACATGCAAGTGACACTGGCGTACAGTAGGTGGCGATGTTGTCCATTCCATTACAATAACCATGCACAGATCTTCCTAACAAAGTATCAATCGAATCCAGTCTGACCTTCTAGTTCCATGGGGAAAAAAAATTATACGGAAGTTTTTTTTGTTTTTTTTTTAAAAATAAGAAGTTTTTATACATAACATATAATGGTAAATATATAAGTTATATAATATTTACTATTCCCAGTCACCGTCTTAAAATATTTATTTTATGTAAGGTAGAATAATGTATTTAAACACATATGCTGAGATGTTAACAGAACAGGCATTACAGCAGTTCTGACAAATAGGTCCCACGTTTTTGCCTTTTGTTAAATCTGCCCCTAGAACGTCCACGTTGGCCCCCTGATATCCTAGGTAGATGATGGACGCCTTGTTCATAAACTATTACACAGGCAGATTTCAGCTGCTACATCCTATCGTTTGGAAAAAAAAAATGAGCTCCACATATTTCCGCTGCATTAACGACCCTCATTAAATCAGGTCTCGGAGCAGCATATGGTATAGGGAATAAATTCTATCACTGAACAGAGGTATTCCACAACCCTCAAATCGCTATAAAATAAAACATTTGTTGTACAGCTGTACAGCACAGTCAAGGACATTGAACAACACCTGTTAAATAGACAAAACCTCGCACTTTCACCTTGCTTTTAACGCAACGTTCAAAACATGCGCTGTGCAGTACAAACACTGAAAATGCTCAAGGTAACGTTGAAATTGACACAAAAAGAAGGGAACACTTCGCAGAAATTCCGTTCACATGCATCATTTTTGGATGATGAGCCTTAAAGTCCGGGCTTTAAGAATACACGTTGAACGCCTGACTTAAATGGCCATCTGTACACCCCTCAGCTGCATCAAGCGCTTTATATATGGTGAATAGCGATAAAGACCAAACTGCACTATTATCAAATGGCAGATTCCACATAGTTTATTCAGCAAATATTCAGTGACCTAGTTGTGAAAGCTGCATTACCACCTAGGAATATATTCCTCCGGTGACCCTTCCTACTAGCCGGAAATGTTGGCATGGCAGCCTTGGGGGGAGAACCAGTCACAAGTTGCAAACTATTTTTTTGTCCGGGACTGTGAGAGAAACAGGTAGCCCCACCCCCTAATGGGAGCCTGGGGGACTGCTCCATACGGGGTTTTTTTGGGACTCCAGATGGTGACAGGGGCCACCTTCAGAAAATATTTTCTTAAAGCAGCTTTAAGATTTTTTTTTTTTTTTGCGTAAATCCATCAGGTCTGACTTCTGTATAGCAAAAGGGGTATTTCCTACCTGTTTGGAGGCATGTTCATGGTTAAATGGAAGATTAGTTGGCTGAATTAAGAGTGTGGATTACTTGCAGTATATCATTTTCTACTCCCGCAGATCTTCCCAACATACACATGCACAATTTTGGGATTTTTCTGGATTTCCCTTTCTTTCCACTTTTTGGAAAAATTGAAGTGGCTGATTTAAAGTTGGACACAAGTTCATTTGCTCAAAATTTGAGTTCTGAATAAATGTTGTCAAACTGCACATATGCACAATTTTCATCCATATTTATAGCTGCATTCATCGGCTAAGGTCTCACCCAGTACTACACATGCGTGTAAACTTAAACTATGAATGTAATCATCCCACAATACTGACAAGCTTTACCCCTTTTGCCTTTGAAAATCTTGAATTGCAAAAAACCAGGACTTGTATGGTGTATGGGTGAAGAGTTTGGTGGGGAAGATGTCAATACTGTAGGCTTATATTCCAATTGTACAGTTGTCAGAATATAGTGCAGCCCTCTCCCTATCCAGTAAAATGTAAACATCCCCCATTGCGTAACTCACAACAAACCCAATTGGAACAAATTAGGTCTCATTTCCATCCTCATACAATGCCCATAGCCGTAAAGGCCACACTAATTTCCTTGCAAGCTACAACCTTCTTGAGCGGAAAAAATTATTTATTGTTCCACAAGTATTAGGACTTTTGGGAGGGAAACAGGAGCCCCATTGCCAGTATATTATCTTATCTATCCCCTCTTCTCCATTGTCATTATGTGATGCTGTTAGTACAGGGTGACTGAGAGGTATACTTGGGAAAGATGTTAGAGCCATCTTAATGCATGGGCACGCTGGGCAGTTGCCTGGGGGCCCAATGAGTATAGGGGCCCCATAGGCTTGCCAACTTTTCAATATAGTATTCCAAGAGATTTATTCAGAACCTTCAAACCCTCTTTATTAAAACATTTAGGTGGACTAATCACCTCAGTATCAGCTGTTATTTGTACATGCGATCTTCCCGGTGCAAATTCATATCTTGACCTTGATGAAAACAACGTACATGTACTAATTGTACATAAGCAAGACAAAATCAACACACAATTTTTTAAAGCCGTAAAGCTGTAATAAAGTTCTTCTAATATTTTGAACAGTCCATGTCCCCTGCTACCTACCGAGTGTAAATAATGAAAGAAATGCAAAGAGGTGCAATGAAGTTTGAAGGCTTATTGTTTTTCAACTTCAAGGCTCATGTTATAATAGCCAAACCTTTATGTGGATTAATCTCTGCTGTACAGCATGTTTTTTGATGTTTAAACACTGATTTTGTTGGTGGTAACAATAAATATAAGCTTAATGTTATCGATAATTTTCATTTTTATTCCGGTGAGTGGTTGTGTAAGTAGGTCCCCAGTGCACTGCTTTGCTGGAGGGTTCTATATTATATAATGACTATGGGAAATCTGTTCTTGGATAATGGATCAAAGTCCATATTCATAGGCAAACCGAGGGGGGTTTCCCAGTGCCTGTAAACCCCCTCCAAGCCTGGGGCACTGTATAATTGAGGTGGCTGGACCCTGCTCCCGCTTCACACGGCTCTGCTTGAAAAGGGAGAGCTGTGTGCACCTAACAGTAGTCCATGCAGCATTGCCCATGTATATTATGGGGATAGGAAGAGTTGGAGAGCAACCAAGTACTGTCTAAAATTATAGCCACGCCTCCATGCATGCTGGTCACGCCCACTGGTGGTGGGGTGTGTAAACCCCCCTCTACAAATCCTGTGTTTGCCCTTGGTATTATATACAATAATGTCTGTCTCTAGAGCACAACAGCCACACATTGCCAGGATCCTGGAAAGCCACAGCGTTAGTTACACATCTGTAATACCCACAGGCATTTTATAGAAGTGTTACAAGCTACAACAAACAAATCTGACAATAAACCAGAAAGTATCTGGGGGCCGCAGGTGAAGGCTCGGAGGAACGCTTGTTGCCCATCACTGGTCTAAGGTCCTCTAGTTACATCACTAACTCTAGATCTCATAAAGCCCATGTTATAATATAGGCTATGTTAAAGGACAGCAACAAAGGTTCTTTATCCCAAAATAATATAGTGCATGTGGCCCATTATGCAAATAAGGAATCAGTACTCGTCTTCCCGAAGAACTGACTCCACTGAAGGGTATCCTGCAGTGTGGGAGAGCTGATGTGGAAATTATGGAAAATAAAGCTCAACAAACATTAGAGTTCACCAACATTCTGTTCCTAGTGGGAGTAGTCAGAGGCTGCCACAAAGAGAACACTGGGACATCCCGCAGCGTGGGTAAATTCTAATGATTGTTGGGACACTATAAAGTGACTCCCGCATGTTCCCCGCACTGTCCTCCTTCATTGTAAGCAGAATGCCAGGGGAGACCAGTTGTAAAGACCAGGCCAGTTTTAAGAAGCTTAGTATTTTTTGTGGGGGTATTTACTTAAGGAACCCACAAACTACATAAAAAATGTATACTTTAATACATGCAATTGTAAAAACAAAGATAAACAAATAAGTTTCACTTGTCAAGGATTCAAAAAAAATAAAGCAAAATAAAAACAGAAAAATTATACACACACTACTTGGGTTTTCAATTCCACTAATTAAAAAATAATAATATAAATTAAATTGTAAAAAATAAATTATATTATTTTTTTTAAAATATGAAAGAAATATCCTTTTTTTAAAAAAAACTTTATTGTTATTAATTGGTCTATTTATTAAATAATGTTGAGCTTCATTTAAATCTTACATTTAAATCCTATTTTTGCAGTTTTTTCGTGTTGCCCAAATGTTCCAAATTCTTTGTCAAATCACATTTGCAAAGCCTGCCAAACTCAAGGGTTTTTGTTTTAATTTATAATTTGTAGGGAAGAAGTAAATCAATGTTACCTACCTAAAATGTATGAGGTTTTACAAGACGCACCATGCAATTTAACCCCACACATAATGCAATGTCTAAATAAATTACCCTACCTCGTAAAAATAACAAAAGTGATTTGAAAGCCCTACATCTGCTGCCTGCCTTATGAGGGGTATTAATAATGCATGTAATTAGAACACACAAATGCTGTAGGTTTTTTTTCTAATTACAAAACAATTGCAGATAACAGTAACAACGCATTTAGAACATTTTCATATTCATTACATAGCGCCTTTAATCAATATTCTGCCGGTGGAAATCAAACTGGAAGGTTATTATCCTCTCTCCTTGTGGATTTTAATTATGTCCGTATCTCATGGCCAAGAAATCAGAGATAGAGTGTCACACTGTTTATGGGGGCAAAGAAGCGCAATTAATTCTCTTTTCTCATTTCCAGAGGCAGCAATTCAGCTTTTTATCTCTGTTCATGGAAATATATGCAACATATATAGGAAGCGTCTTACAATTGATTCTGCCACAGGAAATCTCATTCACCCAAGCGATCCAGAGATACAGCCCTGTGCACGGAAGCTTGGGAAAGATGTGGTGATGTTTGTGGGAACAGAGTAATGGGTAAAGTTTATCTACCTATACAGCGTCACCAAATACATTCGGAAACTTGACCATTCAGTGTTCAGTCTGAGCTCAGTACCATTTCTCAGTTTTCTCAAATACCACTGGCCATAGACATATAGTACCCCTTCACTTCAACTTACCAGTGGTGATCTAGAAATTATAGTGTAACTCATTTTGGAATGAATAGGTCATTGGAGAACATTAGTTGAGTTGTATTCTTTTCGGCAACCTACCAATTCATAGGCAAACCGACGAGGGGTTTCCTAGTGCCTGGAAACCCCCTCCAAGCCTGGGACACTGTATAATTGAGGTGGCTGGACCCTGCCCCCGTTTCACACGGCTCTGTTTGAAAAGAGAGAGCTGTGTGCACCTAACAGTAGTGCACGCAGCATTGCCCATGTATATTATGGGGATAGGAAGAGTTGGAGAGCAGCCAAGCACTGTCTAAATTATAGCCATGTTCCCATGCACGCTGGTCACGCCCACTGGTGACGTGGTCTGGAAGCCCCCCTCTACAAATCCTGCGTTTGCCCCTGCAATTTAATCTTCAGCTCCAACTTTTTTTTGAAAACAGACCCATATGGCGAATCCCAGGGACAGTTGGCCCTGTAGGTTATCTGAAGCCGGGCTCTGGACTGTGCCGTTTATATGAATGTGACCAAACCCTTCCAGTCTCATTCGAAATGGAAGAAGTTTTCAGAAGCAGAATATATATATTCTTAAGCAGTAGTGTTCTATTCTGAGTTGCATTGCATGCAAGTAAATTGTGCATTCACCATTACCTGGGGGAGCAGGACATAAAGATAGGGAGTCCATAAGTTAACAACTCCTTGGATTTTGTCCCTGTTACGCTATATCTGTTATGTTTTATTTTTTGTCTGGTGTAAACTTTGTTCATAGAATGTCAGTTTTCAGCTGGACCATCATTTGGGAACCTGTGATATAGAACATAAAACACATCAAATATACAAACACACACAAGACAACTACAACAGAACAAACAGTCGCTAAACAGTATGGTAGTCCAAATACTAAATTCCAGCAGCTTCTGGACCAAGGGCTGTTCTAGCCAGGCCGTAAATTTAAGATTGAGAGGAAGTTTTACTATGACTAGATAATACAGTAAATAAAACAGCTTTTCAGTTGTTCCCCATATAGAATGGAATCGCTCACAGGACTGATATACTATAAAAGCCCATCAGGAGGTAGGTAGAAAACAAATCCTCAAAGTGTTTTCTCTCCCAAAAAATGTATAGGTTCCTTGATAATGAGAAGCAGACATATATGGCTTGTAGCACCTCACCCAACTAGTTTTCCCTCCATCAAGGATTTAGTAAGAATCGATTGTATAAATAATTACGGTTTCTGTTTTCAACCAAGAGAATGACTGCCCATGGAGCAACCTGGAGTATATGTTTAATGTAAATTGATGAGAAGGAAGGCATCATGAAGATTTTGCTAAATCAACCATTGAAACCTATGTCTAAAATCATCCATAACTTGTCGTAAAGTCCTTCCATAATATTCAGCCACCTATGATCTTACACAAAGTATCAGGAGTCCATATACCTGAAGATCCGGCTTTTTACTTGCTACAATGTGATTTATCTCCCATGAAACCTTATGTAAGTGTTACTTTACTGGAATGTGGTAAAGGGTAGTGGTGTCTGGTCAATGCGACTTTGGTTGGGCCTCCACCTGGGCCTTGTGGTTTGACTGTAAGATGTATCCACATGTCAGGTGACCTGGGGAAACGCCACTTAACCTGCTCTTGTCCAGTGAACATACATGTGATACATAAAATCCAGTTGGAGTGCTTATTATTGGGATAATGTGTGATGCATTAGGGTCATGAGTTCGATTCCCGACCATGGCCTTATCTGTGTGGAGTTTGTGTGTTCTCCCCGTGTTTGCGTGGGTTTCCTCCCACACTCCAAAAACATACTAATAGGTCAATTGGCTGCTACTAAATTGACCTAAGTCTCTCTTTGTCTATGTGTGTGTATCTTAGGGAATTTAGACTGTAAGCTCCGATGGGGCAGGGACTGATGTGAGCGAGTTCTCTGTACAGCACTGTGCATTTAGTGGCGCTATATAAATAAATAGATGAGGATGATCGGTAAAGGAATGATCAGGTACAGGAGGGATGGATGGGGCAACTTTTGGCAAAAGTTATACTTTACAAGTTAATACACTCTTGTAACAAACTAGAGTGTTCTACCTTGCTGGTTCTGCTTCACTCTGCTCCATGCTATGCACATCCCACTTAGCCAAGGAGAATGATGCTGATGTGGCATATGTGAACCTTATGATTTCCGTCTCGTAGCATTTCTTCGCTTCCTCTAAAATGTTTGTGATGAGCATGTCACAAGCACACTCCCAGCTTCCGTGACTTTGGGGTGTTTGCTGTATGAGGTTACACACGATTCCAGCTCGCAGTATCTCTCTACACAGGTTATAGACCTACTGAATCGCCCCCCACACACTTCAGGTTTGCCACCACCTATTGAAAACGGACAATGGGACCCCAATATACTGTCCCACATTGGCACACAAGGCTTCCGGCTACCCACAGGCTAGCAAAGCCCACACCAGAAAGCAAAGTGTTAACTCTTCTCACCTCCAGACTGTTACAAGTATAGTGTGTGCTTGCATTTACATTTGTGTTTGTCAAATGTATCAACAAATCACACACCGGCATTTGAAGGGTTAACTTGGTCCAGCTATATTCTTCTTAACAGGCTAATGGATTCATTAAAGTATCAAGGACAACACTTACTAAATTTATAGATACAAAGGTACAGGGCATTCAAATATATATATATATATATATATATATATATATATATATATAAACAATTAATAAACAATTGACATAACATACACAAGCAAAAACAGTTTAAAATAGAAAAGGGTTACATTCAGAGTATAACTTACATGAGTAATATAAACTGTGCCATTGGAAATTAGCTAGGAAGATGAGCAGCTTATCAATGTGGATTGATTTTCCCAAAAGACTGACAATTTGTTGTAACTGGTCTCAGCTTTTTAAAGACACCTTTACACCTTTACCCACCTCCCAGGGTTGGGGGTCTGTGATTCTTTTTTCAATCACCATTTGCATGTTGTCTGATTTACTACCTACTTCTACTATGTGATCTAACTTTTCTGTGGAGCGTCACACAGACTCAATTTTACTATTAATAAATTCCCTATGAATTTGTCTATATTTTGATAACAAACACGCTTAGGTATAGGGTATCAGTTGAGCTTATACTCATTTCCTCAACGTGTGGCATAATTCTTAAATTGACATACGAGCTGCCCTTCATCATGCTAATGAGGAATTTGTGGTTGATCACTACTTTTAGTGATTTTAAGTGACATATTTGAAAACTGAATTATTCTTGTCTATATACTATAGTCAAGTCAGCACATGGTCTCTTGAGCCAGACAACATGCTGAGCGCTTTCTAAAAGTCTATTCAGGTGTCAAAACTCCATTCCAGGCCAGGATATATCTCACTGCAGGGTCCTTTGAATCTGCTACAGGTGACACTGCTATCTTCTAACACTAGGATGTGCAGAGTCACCGAATACACACACAACAGACTGTCTGACTTTACATTTTACACTTCAGTAGCTCAACTTATTAATGGATTAATTTGATATACCATATTTACACTGCAGTTATGATTTAGGCCTTATTCCCCAAAATTATGTGATGGTTTAACCCTTATAAATAACTGCAAGTTCTCTATGTTCAGGACAGAGCTGGAAAGGGTTAGAGGATTCCTCTGGTTTTGTGTTAATGCCGCTCAGATGGCTATGAGAATGTGGCATGCCACATACTTCTGGAGGAGAGTTTCTATAGACCAAGAATAGACAACCTGCAGCTCTCCAGGTTTTGTGAAACTACCAGTACCAGATTTGTCAGCCAACATCCAGCTGATAGCTGTCAATTTATGATGGGACTTGTTGTTTCATAACACCTGTACAACACAGGTTGTCCAGAGCTGCTACAGACTTTAAGCAAATTAGAGCATGTTACTTGTTTAGTCAACTTCAAGGCCTCTGTCCATATAAGTTTTACTATTGGACAATTCCATAAAACATGCATAGGTCTCCCACTGATCCCCAGTTACTCCAAGAACATTTAGACTGACTCGGCCAAATGTTATAGAGCTCGTTAGGAGTCATGTATAATCAACGTATCATTTTAATTAACATTCTGAGTGTTTTTATGTAGTTATATGGTAACAATTGCTAAATATGTCTATCCATTCCACCTGCGTATATATTTATAGTTATTCTTCCCACTTTATTTGTGCTACTGATTTGGACAAATATTTGGGAGTTAATATAAGCTTGTACCTAAACATTATACCCCCTTATGTGTTTGAACGGTGCTATTTGATTTGGGAACGAGATTTGTTGTTGTTCTGTACCCGATGGCTCATCTGTAAATATGTGTATGTCAGTCTTTTGGATCTGAGTGAAGGATAAGTTTAGTAACATGTAGGGTAGTATTTTATGTAAGGTATGAATTCTATCCATTGTTATGCAACTTGTTGAGATATAGGTCTGAGATCTCTCTGGTTTGACCTAGTCAGAGTTAAATCCTCTGAGTGAGCTAAATGCGTGAAGTGTATCTATGGTAGCCCTTGGACTATCATTTCTATTCTGGCCTATGTTATGCAAAAAATATTTAATAATGAAATCTAGTAAACAGACATGATGAGGATTGTAGAGATTGCTTTGCATGTAATGTACTTTGATGCACCGGCTCAGCAGCATAGTCTAACTGGAAACTATTTTAAAGTGATGGCAACTATTCAAAGGCATTTATTACCACATATTTTAAACAACACATTGAAGGACATTTATGAAAACTGTCCCACAGACAATTGTGTAGAACAAGGTATGATTTGCCAGCAGTAACTGTATCAGATTCTAATTGTCATTTTTTTTCATTGTTAGACTTCGTACCCAATGGTGTTAATTTTACACATTCACTGAACACCCTTAGGAGCTGATTCAATTCGGCCACATTATTCTAGGAATAACGCTGCGCTAATAGTATTACCATTGATGCGGTAATTTTAACCCCAATTTTTGCTTGTGGCCCCAAGGGTTGCAAGTAAAAATCTGCATTAAAATGACCGTACTAACGCTAATACTGTGCACTATTACCGCTACTACAGTAGTAGTGCACAGGCCAAATTGAATTGGCCCCTTAGAGAGAGATTCAATTGCTGCGCACATTCCCAGCCATTGTGGTAGGAATTTACGCTCATTATTCTGTACACCTCTATGGGGTGTGAGCAAAAGTGAGCAGAGTGGTGAATGGAATCTCCTCCTTAAAGTTTGTTAAATGTGTTTTGATGCCAACAATCAGCTGACTATTTTATTTCCATGTATGTCCCTTACTATGTCAGTTTATATCTTCTGAATGAAAACAATTGCTATTAATAGGGAGGCTGAATTCGATTGAAATACGATTAAATATGACCTGTGCCAGAGCATCAAACTTGTGCGTGGTGTAATCATGTTGTTAGAGAGAGAGACAGACTAGGGTCAATTTTGATAGCAGCTCTGTCTGTGTGTGTGTGTTAGGGAATTTAGACTGTAAGCTCCAATGGGGCAGGGACTGATGTGAGTGAGTTCTCTGTACAGCGCTGCGGAATCAGTAGCGCTATATAAATAAATTATGATGATGATGGAGCAATTTTGATTTGGGTTTCAAAGCTGCGGCTGAATTTGCAATTCTGAGTTCGAAGTTCAAGTTTGAAACTCGCAGCTAACAAATAAGACATTAGAATAGTTCAGAAAACGTGACCTGTTCAAACTTAAATGATTACATTTTATAGTGATTTTTTAATAAATACGTATGTAGAATTAAAGGAAGGGAGGGGAAAGAGCCACGTTATAAAATGTAAACAAGTGAAATGTAAGCAGGTTGGAATGTATCTCTGCTGTATGTATTCTGGAAGGGACAATCATTTGTTTCCTACTCCATGACAGTAGCTAAAAGAAGGTTTATGAGATGCTGTAAAGTATACACAAGCTGTGAGTTACTGTAACCGGCGAATACTGCCCTAACAATGGTGATTTACTAGGTAATGCTCAATGAAATCCAGTAACTGTGGAAAGAACTCATAAAATTGAGGGGGGGGAAGAGTTGGGCTGAGCCGTTGTAACCAAGTACAAAGGTGGAATTGTGTTTTACTTCACCCCCACTTATAGCTGAACATAGACTGTTCTAGACCAGCGTACGCAAACCAGAAATTCACTGCATTTCTTTGCTCAGAAGAATTGTAACTATGTGTTAGAAATATAACCTTATACACAGCAAGACAATTAAACGGCCAATTGAAGCCTAGTTATGTGTCCTGTCTTATGACGCCCGTATAATCTAATGGAAACAATGTAATAGCTTTACATCACGTTGTCATCAAAACACATTGATGAAATTCTGTTATAAGTTTGATGTATAAATGTTTGTTTTTTTTAATCTCTTTTTAGAAGTAGTTTGTCCCACAGTAGACTAAATATCTTCTAATTAACTCCAGATACGATGAATCTGTTCATGCCTTTAAATGTAACACATGAATAGTGAGTATTGCCTAAATGCGAACAGGCCTGGAGTTTAATTGTTTGTTCCCTCTTCTCCCCAGCAGCTATAGTGGGGTGTGAGGATCTGGGGTGAGTACCCTTGGTTAGGGCATATGAGACTATATGGTGGCATGAAAAGCTATATGGGTGTTATGAGGTGATGCTTATGTCTGCTTATATTTTTGCCATACCACGTACATTAAATATTAAAGTTTTCCCCATACCAAAAAAAAATAAAATACATCAATTTTACTGTTGAGAGCTTGCTAGTATACATTCTACTCATGCCATGTACAGTATATATATTCACTACATGTATATTATGTTTGTTGTAATGGTGTAATGGCCCCTGCTCTCATCTCATTCAATACACCATGTATATAAATAAGTTACATATCCCATAGACTGTAAGCTTGCGGGCAGGGCCTTCTCCCCTCTGTCTGTTTTACCAAGTGTGTTTAATAGTTTACTGTGTTTGTCCCCAATTGTAAAGCGCTACGGAATATGTTGGCGCTATATAAATGATGATGATATTGTAATTAAAAAGAACATACTTTAATGAAAAACGCTATATGAATGAAGGGAGCACTCTATTGCCATAGATCTTGGCCTGAGTTGCCTTTCCACAAAACTGGTTTTGAAGGCATGATGATCTGTTTCAGAGACGCTGGTACTGTGCACACATGAATTAATGGAAGTTCCCGCTCGAAAATGATAAAAAAAACAGCGTTAAAATGAGTTAACGCGGTCCAAAAAAAAACTTGCTGACAATTGAATGCCCCCCTTGGTTGATTGCAACAATCACTGCAACATAACTGCTGGATGCCCTACACCCACTAAAACTACAATTTTGAAAGACTAAAAAGTACGAAAATTCTTATGGGATTCAATGAAGCTATGTTAAAAAAGTATTTCTGGGGTTCAAATACTAAAAAAAAAGAAATTTTTTTGGACAAGCATTTTTATTACAGATAAATGGAAATATGTAATTCTAATATAATAGACTAAAAATTATATTTTCTTTACAATAGAGCAATTCCTCTGATAAGACCACCATTATGTACGTTTATTTGGATTGGTTAACATTCGTCTCTGCATTTCTTGCTCTTGTTTTGGAATTCTATACACCGTCTTTGAGATATTTTCAGTACAATAATTTCATATCCAGGTTGCAAGCAGAAGCTCTCGCTTCTTCTACTGTTTGCTTATGTTGGCCTGTATTCCAATAACATAAAAAGACAGGAAATTAACTTTATTTGGGAAAGGTTGAGGAAGGAACACTTCCAAGTGCTCACACTGGCTGCTTGCTGGAGTATTTTGTTGTTATTCACCTTCATGAATTTATTTATGACCTAGTATTATTGTATGGGTAGGTTGGTGCAGTCCATCTACACAAGGATGAATTTAGTATTGATAGTGTCATTGAAATTGTGACTGAGTCCACTCTAAATTACTATCTCCGCACTCTACATACCCATGATCCTCTGACTCCATTTGTTTTGAATGGGAAAAATATGTGGTTGGCATAGACCAAGCATTGAAGAAGGAACTTAAACAAATATATAAATAAATTTAACAGTGCTGTACGACTTATACACCCAATATGACAAATACCAACAGGTATATATACCTCTTGATGCAAAAGAATGCTCTAGCTCCAGGACCCATGATCAGTAGTTATAAAGTATTTTTCTTCTGTTACGTTCTATAGCGTGAGTGAGCAGGGAAGTAGCAATAGAGGATGCAGGGGATTTGGCGGCTATGGGGCCTGGCAATGTCGGACTGTCCCCCTTTTGATGCCTTTACTCACCTCAAGGACCCCATTCTGCTCTGAGCCAAGCAGGGGCTGGCTGGGCTGGTGCAAAGGAAGCATCTGCCCCCCAGGCTGGTCCCATAGTGGGCTAACTTGGGCTGGGTTACTGGGCCTCCTGCATTTTTTTCCCATTCAAATAGGCTACTGAGTCGGGTTGTGCCCCCCGGGCTAAAATTTGCCAGCCCTCCCCTGAAGCCAAGCTTAGATCTCCTCGGGGCGTTGCAAGCTCCAGAGCACACATGCACAGAATAGGCCCCCACTCTGCTCTATCGAGATCAAATCAGGGGGTCCGGGAGATGAGAATAACATTGCTGGACACCTACTCAAATTTTGCTATGGGACTAGCAATGCACTGTTCCGAGTGAGTTAAAAATCTTAAGTCATCCAGACAAGCCCTTAAGAGGAACTCAAGCTAAAAATGATCACTGTTATTTAGTAGTGAAAGTTGAATTACTTTGGCGTTCATTTATGAAAGGCGTTGGATGCACAACACGGCTTTTGCTCTAATGTGTCTAGATAGACTGTCCATTGACATGAGGTTGTACACCCAAATTCCACCCATAGGAGATGCCTCCACAACCTATATAGCACCTATCTATTCTGAGAAGCAGAAAAATCTGGCACTGTGCAACAGTGAAGACCTTTAAGTACCATCCCAGTCAGAGTGCCAGCTCTAAACTGGTGCACATGTCAACTTTTCTAGTAGAGTGTAAATGGTGATGTGACCTTGTACAGAGAGAAACTCCCTTAAAAATAAACTATTTTCACCAATGTATCGAATTTCAATAATCTCGCTCTGCAAATGTTTCAGAACTGCAAAACTAGGTGCACTTGTAGTCCAAACTTTACTAGGGACACTTCTACTCCACCCACCTTCTCCTCTCTGACTGTCATCTTGCTCTGCAATTCTATTCACTTTGACAAAAAGCTACTAACCTTGTCAAAGTCGAATAATTGGATGAAGTTATGTTTAATTAATAAATATCGGTTGTTACAGAATCCTGTACGTTTGTGATTCATGCGTATCGGCGTACAAATGTTAAATACGCAATTACATAGGAAAACTCAGCAAATACACTCACATCTATACTTGTAAATAGTGCACTTTTAATAAACTATCAACGCACATTCTTTTATTAGTAAAACTTAGAGATTATTTATACAAGGATAAACCTACATTAAAGGAATTTATTGTTCCTAAGAAATGTATTGTGTTTGATCTTATATTAATCCACAGTTTACCAGAAGGAATTTGGTATTGTCGGAGAAACGATCGCACATAGCGATCACTGGTTATTAAGATTATTTCTCATAAATACTTTGCTAATGGGTTAGTTTAAACCAGATTTTCGACGGTTGCCTGGGGCAGGACACGAACACAACAGTTTGGGGCATATTCAATTGTTTGAATATCCCGCAGCGTTAAAAGTATTACCGTTATTACGGTAATACTAAGCCGGATTTCAGCTCGCAGCTCCCTGAGCCGCGAGCTGAAATCCAGCGTGAAAGGTACCGTAATAACGGTATTTACGCGCTATTTGCGTAATGACGGTAATAGTACACGCGCCACGTTACTTTGGCCAGTAACGCTAACAATTGAGTATGCCCATTTGAGTGAGTCGCCCCCACCTTTGGAGAAGAATCCTTTGAACTGACCTATAGCTTGCATTGTACTGGACTTTCTTAAACCCTGAACCAATGAAGAACTTTCTTAGAGTTATCCTTGTGTACCTTGTGACATCACTTTTTTTTCTCAAACCAAACTATATAAACTGGACCTAGTAACTGTCTCTTTGACCACAGACTTAATGATTAAATGACTGTTACTGGATCCAGTGAGCAGAGCATGTATTAGTTATACTTGCAATACTTTGTTATACTTTGTGATATTAAATCTCTTTTGTGTTTTGGAACCACGCTAGTCGCATCGGACAATCTTTATTGATGACAATAGTAATGCACATAACAACCCTTGCGTTTAAGCTCTGGACTTAGCGTTCCCTGTTCACGGATGATGGGGCTTGTTAGTTTAGAGACAGGGGAGGTAGAGCTGCTGGGGGGGGAGAGGGCAGTCTATTGCTGAAACCTACACATATCAGCATGTTGGCAGAACAGATAGTGATGTCAGAGCCTGTGAGTAGTTTGGTGGATGCGAAAGAGAAGCATGTAAGTGCAGCCAGAGAGGAAGGGGGCTTGGCCATTACTAGGACCACTGTCTGACCGAGAGGAGTCAATGAGGAAGGGGAATCAGTGCACAGGAAGCCTGCCAGTTAACCTTGCGTATGCTGAGAGTGAGTACAATCGAAGGAGTAGCTTCCACTCCCTTTGAAAGAACTGCCAATCAAACGTGAAACCTGCTTTTCTAATAGGGAGAGCTGCTAGTTTACTAGAGAGAGCTGCCAGAATCAGAGAGGGAACTCCCAGTGCCAGAGAGAGAGAATTTGTATTTCCAGAGGGGAATTTGCCAGTATCAGACAGTAAGCTGAAAAAAGTCAGAGATCAAGCTGCCAGAGTTCAGATTCGGTCCAGACTTTCATAGAGATTCCAGATCATGTGCAGGTTTCTAGAGGGAGTCCAGAATCATTCTACTTGTGTGCAGGGTGTACTGATTTGTTCTAGTTGCTTCAGGTCCCTACATTTACTACTACTTCAACTATTTGGTCAAGTGATGAGACTCATTGGGGACACATCCAGGCCTTTGATCCCTACTTCAAGTGTCCACCAGGTCTCCAGAATTGGTCATTGTCCACGACAAGTGTGAGTAGCCCGTTAAATACTGCACTGCTCCATACATGGGGCTAGGCACCAGTCCATTGGGTCATCTGAGCTAGAGTTCTGGCCTCGAACTGCCTAATACTGCTAGGACTATTCCTACCCTCATCTTCAACACATATTATAATATTTTATTCCACACATATATTATTGTTGGGACTGCTTCATTCCTCTTCTTTTTTTATATTAATAGTCATAATCATTATTGGGACTGCTCCTTCAATCATCTTTTTCAAAAGAGAAATATGCGATCTTCATTACTCTTATTATAGAGGGGCCTAGTGTAACTCATTGTCTTTGTATTATAATTACTCTAGTGCGGCGGTTCCCAAACTGTGTGCCGCGATCGCCCTAGAAAAAAAAGAAAGAAAAAAACAAACAAAAAAAAACAAACTTACCCATCATCCAGCGCCGGATCCTCCTCCTCACTGACTGCCGGGCGTGATGTCATCATGTCCGGCAGCCTCAGTGAGGAGCTGCAGCAGAGAAGACGTCAGGGAAGAAGGTAAGTAAAGGAGAGTGAAGGGGGGCACTGAGAGACACGCTGAAGGGGACAGAGAGAGGCTGAAGGGGACAGAGAGACGCTGAAGGGGGACAGAGAGACGCTGAAGGGGGACAGAGAGACGCTGAAGGGGGACAGAGAGACGCTGAAGGGGGACACAGAGAGGCTGAAGGGGGACACAGAGA
This sequence comes from Mixophyes fleayi, assembly GCF_038048845.1. Taxonomy (NCBI): domain Eukaryota; kingdom Metazoa; phylum Chordata; class Amphibia; order Anura; family Limnodynastidae; genus Mixophyes; species Mixophyes fleayi. The sequence continues at coordinate 28,558,128 of NC_134402.1, read as the reverse complement.
GGCTGAAGGGGGACACAGAGAGGCTGAAGGGGACACAGAGAGGTTGAAGGGGACACAGGCTGAAGGGGGGCACTGAGAGACACTGAAGGGGACAGAGAGACACTAAAGGGGACAGAGAGAGACACTGAAGGGGGACACAGACAGGCTGAAGGGAACAAAGAGACACTGAAGGGGGACACAGACAGGCTGAAGGGGACAGAGATATGCTGAAGGGGGGCACTGAGAGACACTGAAGGGGACAGAGACACTGAACAGAGACAGAGAGAGGCTGAAGGGGACAGAGAGACACTGAACAGAGACAGAGAGAGGCTGAAGGGGACAGAGAGACACTGATGGGGGACACAGAGAGGCTGATGGGGGACACAGAGAGGCTGATGGGGGACACAGAGAGGCTGATGGGGGACACAGAGAGGCTGATGGGGGACACAGAGAGGCTTATGGGGGACACAGAGAGACACTGAAGAGGACAGAGAGACACTGAAGGGGACAGAGAGTCACTGAAGGGGACAGAGAGACGCTGATGGAGGACTGAGAGAGGCGCTGATGGAGGACTGAGAGAGGCGCTGAAGGAGGGGGACAGAGAGACGCTGAAGGAGGGGGACAGAGAGACGCTGACGGAGGGGGACAGAGACGCTGAAGGAGGGGGACAGAGAGACGCTTAAGGAGGAGGGCAGAGAGACGTTGAAGGAGGAGGGCAAAGAGACGCTGAAGGAGGGGGACAGAGAGACACTGAAGGAGGGGGACAGAGAGACACTTAAGGAGGAGGGCAGAGAGAGACACTGAAGGAGGGGGATAGAGAGACACTGAAGGAGGGGGACAGAGAGAGATGCTGAAGGGGGGTCAGAGTGTGAGATTGCGAAAAGGGGGACACAGGGTGTGAGATGGCGAAGAGGGGGATACAAAGTGTGAGATGGTGAAGGGGATACAGAGTGATATGATAAAGGGGCACAATGTGATGGTGAAGGGGTCTAAATACATCTTACGTCATTTTGACCCAACTACTTAAAAAACGGGACTACCCGGTAATTATTTTTGCTTAGGGGTGCCTTGGAAAAATTATGGTGACCCTAAGGGTGCCTCGAGCTGAGAAAGTTTGGGAACCACTGATCTAGTGTTATTTTTTTTTTTTTTTTAGCTCTGTGTTTTTCCAGTTCCTGTTGACCCACACTAGGCCCAACACGACATTCAAATGGTTACATGAGTGAGATCTGTAACATTGAACTGCTACCAGTCAAACGGTTGCTTACTGAACCTTTGTTATCACTGATATTGTGAAGTGATACCAATGTCACCAATGTTTCTGCTGATTTTTGTACTGTCATCAATAAATATCATGCAATTGTGTTACTGTTTATGCTAATCTTTTGCACCAAATTTGTATTATTGTGTTATTATATGCAATTTGTATTTCATGATTGCAGTCACTTAAGCCACTGTACCTTATTTGAGCATGCATCCTATATTAATTATCCACTGATTTACTGGCCTTCCAGTTATCAGGCCATTTAATAAACATTCCACATGGCTTTTACCTTTTTAGCTGGTGTGTGTCTGTGTGTGTGTGTGTGTATATGAGTATGAGTCATCACCAGTCACTTACTGCTAGTTAGGCAGTGGTTTCCCGAGTCAATGCCCGGTTGATCATTTCAAGTGCTACAACCGCAAAGAGAGAATATGACTCGGATGAAGACATTGCAGTTGAGAAGAAGTGAGACATACCTAACTAGAAAAAACCCTGCTACTTCCTCCTGGCAGCAACATCAACCACCGGCATCCAAATGTTGGTACCATAATGCTACTAAATTGCTGGTACTACTGCTAATACAAAGGAACCCACAATCAAGCCAACTGTCACACAATCATTTTCGTACACTATCACCCAAACCCCCCTCTATAACTCTTCTGTGCTTTTTCCATGCATTAAGTTGCTAGTGCAGCGTTGTGTTTAGTGTTTATAATCATTGACCACTGGTGTCAACAAATACTTGAATGATACAAGAAAACATATAAAGGAACCTTTTCCATATATGTTCAAGAGTAAAATGTCAGAATTCTTTTTTTTTTATCATCAATATTTTTTATTACGGTTTTAAGAGTAAAGGGTAAGGGGATACAAACAAAAGGGGGAGAGAAGGGGGCTACATAGTGGGGGTGGTAGGCATAACAATGTATATGTAACCACAAGGCATAAACTGAGGTACATATCACCAATAACCAAATGGGGGCAGAGGAGTATACAGTATTAAGAGCTCAGCTAGGAGTGGGTCGGCCAGATCAGGAGTATGGTACCTTCATCATCAGTTGTAAATTTGTGCCACGACATCCATTTAACGATAGGGTAGGATGGTGCCATAGCATAGGGAGCATCTAATGTCTCCATATAAAAACTTAAGTGGATCTTCGCAATAACTTTATGGAGAGACGGGATGGATGCTTGTTTGCAAAACTGAGCTATAGCTGCTCTAGCGGCTACTAAGATATGGTCCCAGATATATCGGTAATGTTTAGGCAGGCGCTCGGGGGTATAAATGGAGGAGGGCGATGAGTGGAGTTGGCGTGAGGATATGGAGGTGACTCTCTGAGCAAGGTCAAAAACTTCTTGCCAAAGGGGTTGAATTACGGGGCCTGACCACAATATATGGAGAAGATTTCCCACAGATCCACAGAATTAGAATGGTTGAGCCAAATCTTCTGAAGATGGGCTGTGGTAAGGTAAGTACGATATAACCGTTTATAAAACATCTCCACATGGTTAGTACATTTAGAGACAGTAGATAAATTGCCATATATGATTTCCCATTGAGCCGGGGAAATGGAGATGTTGAGATCCGTTTCCCACTTAGCCACTTAGGGGCATATTCAATTAGCTTTCCGGTCCGCGGGATCGCGCCGGAACAGCCGCGAAACTTAATCCACGTTACCGCAATAATGTGGATTTTCATTCGCAGCCCATTAGATTGTAAAGTGTGTTTAGGGATGGTAGGTAAAGAAGAAAGATATTGGTACCAGAAGGTGATACCCTCTTGTTGTTACCAAAATGTCAGATTTCTAACTGCTGTTTATGTCCATCTCTTACTGCTAACCCGAACACTAGGTGACAGTGGACTGTTCATCACAAGCAGGTGACAGGGAAAAGGAAGATAGCTGCTGGGAACAAAAATGTCAGCTCCCTGCTCCCTGTCTAGTCAACAATACTTGGATGTTTGTGAAGAAAAGGGCTTATTTGGCAATATTTGATTTTAACAGAAGAATGTAATAAGGCATTTTTATTTATTGTATAACAATGGAATTTTTACTCATAAAATCCAACAAGTTCTCAGTCTGCTTTGACTGAAATCCATCAGATACTAAGTAAAGTTAACATGTTGATTTACACCACAACTTTCGTGGTACCTCATCGGAAGCATTGCATCCAGCTGGACTAAATAACAACTAGTACTTTTGCCAGGCAGAAAGTGCTTAATCCTCAGTTCATGCATCGCCTATAATACAGAGCTTCCAGCATTTGCAAAAAAAAATAAAAAAATTCTTTGCGGGTTGAGTCATCACTTGTAAAATCTCTTAAGGAACCATTTAACCAGTTAGCAGTTACTGTACATCTGGTGGAGATAAATAACTTTCTCAACTGAAGAGAATTCCGTGATTATATTTTCTAAGAATTTTTGAAGGATGTATACATTATATGACATAATTAACTTAATCTCTCTAAGTCTAACATTTCTATTTATCCAAACCTAGACTTTATTTTACAGTCTGTATATTGGGGAATTAATTCACATGTATACATTATACTGTATAAGGTTTACATATCAAGGTGGGCAGTATTTTGTTTTTAGTAAATTAAAGGGAAATAGGGAAATATCCTCACAATTCTAAAATGGAACATATGTTTTTATCTTTCACGTCAAACGTGGTAGCCTAAGGAGATTTTACTGTAATGAAGCATATTTCTGGTAAATGTTTCCTGTGAATAGCCATAGGTTAATGACCGATGTCTCAACCGATCATCCCGTAAAGTGAGACACTTTCACATCTCCACAAGACACATTTAAAAATCTAATTTTTGCAGAAGTGGTGAACTTTTCCTCCGATCTGATGCTTAGCTCATAGCAACAGTGAAAGCCTATCCCCCATGCCCATTATAAGGTGGAAGACTGGCTCACATCTTCACATGCAATCTATGCAAAGTCCTATAAGCCGATGCCTGAAAATACTGATTCATGATGGTGTAAGAGCATTTGCTGGATCGATATGATGCTTTTCCACTTTCATCATCATCATCATCATGATGTATTTATATAGTGCCACTAATTCTGCAGCGCTGTACAGAGAACACACTCACATCAGACCCTGCCCCATTGGAGCTTACAGTCTAAATTCCCTAACATACACAGTCAGACAGAAACACAGACAAGGGTCAATTTGATAGCAGCCAATTAACCTACCAGTATGTGTTTGGATTGTGGAAGGAAACAGGAGCACCCAGAGGAAACCCACGCAAACACAGGGAGAACATACAAATGCCACACAGTGGCCGAGCATAATCAAACTCATGACCCCAATGCTGTGAGGCAGAAGTGCTAGCCACTAAGCCACTGTGCTGCCCACTTTGTACATAAACCCAGGTTAGAGATATAACAGATGGAGTTTTTTCCACAGCAGCCAAATGGTTAATAGTAACATATAACTAATGACTGCAGGAAGGGAAATATATTATGCTCCATGTTGTTCCTCTATTGAAATGGGTTACAGACCAGTCATGCTGTTATATTTATTCTATGTACTGGACACAGCTGAATCTGAAATTACAGATCAGTATTCTAACATCCCTGTGTATATTATACATTTGTAGCAGTTCCATATTCCTGTGCTTTTCTTATACCGAGTGCCCACATTGTCCGCTCTTGTCTTGGTGAGTGTAGTGTCACAGGAGTTGGTAGTGTTCTTGTGGCTGTTTGCAATTTGTTGTAATATAATTTGCAATACAACTTTTAGTGATACTGTGTGATAGTGTTTTTCCCTTGGGCTCAGACCCAATGGGATATTTAAGACATATCACCCACTTTGGTGCCCTTGTATAATGGCTATTGGGGATTTATTATTATTATTATTATTATTAATTTTTATTTATAGGGCGCCACTAGGTGTCCGTAGCGCTGTACAGGGACAAACAAAGTTACAATACAAGGGGAGACAGTACAGTACAGTAAACAATAAGCACAGTAACTCGGTGAGCTCAAAGCACAGCTAGAGGAGCGAGGGGAAGGTCCTGCATACAGCCGAGCCCGAGAGGGAGGGCCCGGATGACAGGGAAACCCCCAGAGGGGAGAGGAAGGAGTGAGAGGGGACGGGAGGGAAGAGGGTCCTCGAGGAGGGCTAGGTAGCTGGAGAGCCGAGTTAAGAGTGGTGAGGACAGGAGGAGAGATGACCCTGCTCAGAGGAGCGTACAATCTAAGGGATCCTTGCTAATCACAAATTGGTACATTTAGCGGTCAGCTTCAACCAAATTATGTGTCATCAACTACACTGCTATGCTATGCATTATGTATGTTATTTTATTTTGAAAAATAATCGGCAGTAGGCCGTTTATAATCGAATGGCACGCAGTCTTGCCTCTTTTTTAAAAAAATGACAGACTAGACAAATGGACTTGTCATGTGTTTCTTGAAAGAAAGGCACAATGCTTTACTTGTTATCAAAAGAGATAGAAGAATAGACTTGGCAGGTAAATGTGCCATTCTAAAAGAGCAAATAGATTTATAAAATAATCTACAATTGGACGGTCATAAAAAATCAACAACAAATTTGAAATAGAAACATATGAATGTAACATATATTACAAAATACAAATGTATTGTGGAGTCCTCCCACCTGGCCCAGGAAAGTCTTCAGGGTGACAGAGCTACCTCAGGTGGAATTACAGCTGTTAGTTTGGAATGTCAGGGGTGATGCTGTGATGAATTTCCTTTTGAAGATTATTTTGTAAAGAATGATTGGGCGGCAATAGTTGTTCATCACTTTCATTAACTTGTTGATGGTTGGTTGAGGAATGGCGAATCTCCGGATTGCCTCCAGTACCTCCCTTTATACAGGGTTAGGCCAGATTGCAGAACTACTTGTAATCCTGTTGAGGACTAGCAAAAAGACTACTAACCAGGTCTCAAGCAATACAAGACACACACACACACACACACACACACATATATATATATATATATATATATATATATATATATATATATATATATACTGAATAAATACATACAGAAGTGGGGATTTAGAAGTGGAAAATGTAATTGAAGGGCCGGAGGCCACCTAGGCACTGTTGCATCCATATGTATCATTTGCCATAAAGATTCTCCGATGTGATCGTTGTGGTTCCAAGGCACATAGCTTTTATTCACAAAGTACTACAAGGCAAGGTTTTAGCATACACTTGAGATGTTGGCACCAACACAAGCTTCTATAAGAACACTCTAGTTTCAATTAGCCTATTCACTGCTTTATATTTTATATTAAAAGATAGAAAATATTTTAAATGTTGCTACAAAAAGAATTACATTGCGTATTTATCGCATCGCAACTGATTGCAGTGTACAGAAATTATTGATTACCTCCTTCGACCAATTATTAAACTTCAACAGTCCACCCTTTGAGACTCTCATCCTTTTAAGATTCTATTTCAGGATTATAATTTAACACTTCATTTTCTGTGATACCTGTCCCTTTAAATACCATCACACTCTCATTTTCTGGGGTCACCTCAGTCGAATGTTCACCACACTTCAACACAGCAGGAACATATTTTATACATAAGCCAATTACTATAAAGATAACATCTATAAGGATGAGGAGCTTGCCTATTCTAGTAACCAGTTCTTGTGCCCATTCCCCTAAACCTGAAAACCATTTGAGAGGATTCAACCATGAGATCCATCCTACTACCTTTTCCCCTATTTCATATAAAGAGGAATTGTGGGCCTTACAAAATTCCAATTTTAACTGTAGGATCTCATCCATTTTACGGTAAATTATTTCTTTAGGGTCATTTGTATTATTAGTGATAAGTGCAATACTTAACACTGAACTGGGTGGCTAATGTCATACAATATCCACCAGTAATTGCAGTGGGATAAGTTAATGACGATCTATGTTGTACTAATTCATACTGTGTGTACGTATAGAGGTAAGATTGTTCTTTGAATGTTAGTCATTTTATCATAGGAAATAGTCATTATTTCAGGAACTATCTTATATTCCTTTGGAGCTTGCAGTTAAAGATTTGTAAGCACTTCATCCACAAATGTAATATGCATCACCTGGAAGGATATAGGGTACAAACCGGGCCTTTATAATGTTACACAAAATATTGGTAAAGTTACCCATATTTAGCGTTTCCATCTGTTTAGGGCAAGTTTCAGCTTGGATAACGCTTAAACAGTCATGAGTGACGAGGTTGCAGTGTCAGCCTCGACTTTGTCTTGAACCTTCTCAGAATTGTTGACTTTTCTGCAGTGGGTGGAATGGATCCAATTGTATCTTTCTGCTACAACAGAAATGTGGTGCTGGACATCAACACTTCTCACCTGTCTGTTAAACAACCTGAGCGTAAGAAATTGCGGATCATAAAATAATCCCTAAATTCAAAACATCATGACAGTTAGTGTTTGGAATTTTAGGAGACTATTTTGAGGTTCTTTTGTTGCTGTCTCTGCTGTTTGCTCATCAGTAACTTCATTGTTGCATTTTTAGTCATCTTGGGGATCTACCATCCAGTGAAGTTGTTTGCCAAAAAGTATTTCAAAAGGTGACAGGTTATGAAGTGGTCCGGGAGAGGTTCTCATGCTATGGAGAGCTAGTGGAAATGCTTCCCGCCATGCCAATCCAGTTACAGCCCTCACCTTACTCAATTTGTTCTTGTACTACCATATATCCTCTCGACTTTCTCACTGGCTTGTTTCCTATAGGGAGTGTGTAACTTACTATCAATACCCATGAGCTTACACTTAAGTTGAAAGACATCCCTGGTAAAATGTGTACCCCAATCACTTTTAATGATTTTGGAGATATGAAACCTACAAATACCTGAACGACTTTCTCAGCAGTGAAAACAGCAGTATTAGAAGCAGCTGGATAAGCCTCTATCCATTTAGCAAAAACATCAAGACATACTAAAACACACTTAAGATTACTGCAGGCTTGTAATTGGATGAAGTTGATTTGTATGACCTGGAAATGTCCATCTGTAGGGGGAATGTGGGATGGCTCTGTTGGCATTGCTCTTCCTGTATTCTTTCTCAGACAAGTTAGACAAGGCATTCTCATTTCTTACTAGCCTGTGAAGCCCAGTGCACAACAATATGCAGGGGTGCCGAGAGGGGGGGGGGCGGGTAGGGTACAAATTACCAGGGCCCGGGCTACCTTTAGGTCTGGGACCCCACTGGTTCACTGTAAGAAAAAAAAAAAAAACCTTTTTTTTTTTTCAAAAGTAATTTTTTTTCTGCTTGCGGGTGTCGCATGCAGAAAAATGACAGTGTGTGTCATCAATGTGTAATGACTGTGTGTCATCACACACTGTTCAGCCTGCAGAGCTTCAAATCTCGCAAGATTATGAAATTTTGAGAGATTACCAGTTTTCCTGCTCACTCTACAGGACGTCTTCTGCCAGCAGCATAGGTAAGTACAGTGGGCTATAATGTGTCTTGGGGGGGGTTTATAATTTATTATTTTTTATTAATTTGTTATTTGTTTTTGGGGTTTTTTCTAATTTTGTTTGTTCTTGTCTTCATTTATTTATTTACAATTTTATTATCAATAGTTATATTTTATTTTATCACCTTTATTTTTACCTATTTGCTTTTACCTATGTACACTTATTTACTGTAACCTAATATAAACCGTTACTCACATTTCTCATTACCTGTCATTCTGATCTTACTTTTGCTACATTCTATATTCTCAATTTTGTTTTGAGTTAAACCTCTATTTCTACCATTTTCAGGTCCATCTTCTCTACTTTTTTACTTTAATTTTTACTCTTATTTCATTAGTCTTAATTTTATAATGTTCATATTTCAATCCCATTAAGAATATCCTTTACCTGTATATCTACCCACCTACATTTTCCCAATTTTAGGTTTCCAAAGTCTGTTCTATATTTATCACACCCCACCCTACCTCACATTCTCATCTCTGTCCCACCCTACTACCACCCACCATCTGGCCTACCTCACTCCTATCCCTAATTTGCGTCTGTCACTAATTCCTGCTTCTATATCTACCTTACCATATACACACTTACACCTACACTTATACCTCCACCAAATCTCCTCTACACCCTCACCCCCACTGCACACCTGTTTCTACCTATATCCCAAATCCCCAACCACACACTCACCACTTTCTCCATTTCTATCTTTTCCTACACCGTACTCTCCATCTATATATTTATTAATCTCGACCTCTTATTAAGTCCTGCACCACCACATACATCCAAACCAACTTCCAGTTCACACTATACTTACACCGCCATCCTTACATATATCAATACCCCCTCCTTCAGCACCTATATCCTATGCTATCCACTGTCATTTGCTATTCTAATTGATATTATCATTTTCAATTATCCTCTAATCCTCTCTCCATCTCCTATATCCTACACCCTGAATATCCATCTGGGACTACTATCACCACGAACCTCAACCGCATCACAGCGAACACTCCTCACGGACAAAACTGCAAAACCACACCAAGACAGCTTACCACGTCCTGCGCTCCATGACTACGGAAAGATAATTATTTACTATTTCTAGTACTACACACTTCTAGTTCTACTAAGAGGAGCAATCCGTGTCCGTAGCACAAACATACGCCCACACCCACTAGCACAATAGTATACCCTTTACTTTACTGGGGGTTTTAATATGTCTTGCTGGGTGTAATAAAATATCTTGAAGGAGTGTCATGATGTGTCTGGGGGATGGCGTATGTGACAAGGGGTGGTGTGATGCGTGATGTAGCTGGGGAGTGTGTGATAAATTAATATTTTATTATAATATATGTATTACATACTGCGTGATCTGTTATTTACAGTGTTCAGTTATTGCTTGGTTTTTCATATTTACATTTTCCAACAGCTCCCAACATTCCAGGATCCATGCAAGATTCCAGTACCAGGTTGTGAAAGCTACAATAACAGGTAGGTGAGAGTAACACCATTTTAATACATAATAGAGGAATTCAATTAGCCGTGAAGTGTCTCCGGAACGTCCGTGAGACACTTTGCGACGGAGATTTGACAGAAATCTCCTCCTATTTTTCCTTACACTATGGGGTGCGAGGGAAAATGAGCCTGGATTCCTACTGTAACATCGCTGACAATTGAATATCCCCCAATATGTCATGGAGTGCAGCAATGCCCCATGTTTACCCCACCCCCGATATTATGTGACCACTCCCTTCAGCAGCGATGCTGCTGCGTGCTGGCATACAGCACCTTTCCTGCTCTCCTGTGGAGGGAGGGCCCCAAAAAGATTTTGTATCGGGGCCCCAAGTTCCTCTTGGCGGCCCTGACAATATGCTCTTAACAATTTGCACATACCCTTCTTAACCAGGTGAGTCAGACCATCTTCCAAGCAGCTAAGCTTTGAAGATATGCCTTGGGAGCTACTGACCTATCTTGTCCATCTTTACATTGTCCAGAAGACTCTTACCCACATCCCTTTGACTTCCAGACAGCCTCCTCTTTTAGGGTACACAAATACTGCCTTTCTATTAATTTCTGTACACTGAGAGCTTGAAAAGCCATTAATTTGGTTACATTTGTTTCATGAGTGAGCTTGCTGCTCTCTTAGCAGCTTCATCTGTTCTATCATTACCAAGTGATATGGGGTCCCTATCGTATGTGTGTGCTTTACACTTGATAATGAGTACTTCCTTAGGTAGTATCACTGTCAGAAGTCCTTTTATGTGTAGTGAGTGCACTACTGGTGTGCTTGCAGCTGTCATAATATTCTAAACACGCGAGAAGGCCCCAAAATCATGCACTACCCAAAATCCATACCTAGAGTCAGTGCATATATTAATTGATTTACCCTCTGCCAACTCACATGTTCTTCTCAATGCTATGAGTTCAGCTATCTGTGCTGAGTGAGGTGGGCCAAAGGGTTCAGCTTCAATAAAACCTTTGTCATCTACAACAGCATAACCAGTACATAATTCTCCTATGTCCGTCTGTCTATGACAACTCTCATCCGTGTAAAATTTACATTTTCTAAGGGGGTGTCATGTGTGTCAGGTCTTGTTGTAAAGGTCTTATTCAAATATTCCATACAATCATGCATATCTGTATACCTGCCAAATTTACCTTCAGCTAGAGTCTCCCCTCCTTCCACCCTTTGTGCATCTCATCTCGAAGCACATATGGTAGATATGTAGCTGGATTTAGCTTATTACACCTCTTAATTGTGATGTTTGCATATGCTATTAGTGCTACCTCCCATTTTGTGAATCTTGCCGAAGAGACATACCTAGTTTGGGCAGAATTTAGGAGGGCAGATACCGCATGTTGTGTATAGACAGTTGAATCATGTCCCCAGTACTATGTCCTTGCTCTTACTCACCAGAAGAGCAGTCACTGCTACACTCCTTAAACACGTAGGGAGAATTCTTGCCACAGTGCTTAATTGTGCATTGTAGTATACTACCAGTTGGCTAGCATTACCATGTTTCTGTGTCAAGACTCCTGCAGCACAACCAGCAGCTTCAGTACAGTATAACTCAAAATATTTTTTGTAATCAGGTATTCCCAGGGCAGGTGCTTTAGTCAAACTCTCTTTAAGGTTAAATAATTCTTGCTCTGACTCCTCAGTATGAGAGACAAGCTCAGGTTTAGAGGATAAGACTAACTCGTGCAATGGTAAATCCAATATTCAAAAACCTGGTATCCAGGATCTACAGTACCCACACATCCCTAAGAAAGTATGAATCTGTTGCTGGTTTTGAGGCAGTGTCTTGACTTGTATAACCTGAATCCTGTCCATTTTCAAATGTCTTAGCCCCTCTGTGAGACAGTGTCCCAAGTATTTGACTTTTGTCTGGCATAGCTGTATTTTATCCTTTGCAACCTTGTGTCCTGTTTGTGAGAGATGAAGGAAGAAGTGTTTAGACACTGGTGACATAAAAACGAATCATAACACAGCAATACACCATCTACATACTGGATTTGAACAGACCCATTGCTCCATTGAAAAGATTGCAAACAGCCATGCAAAAGATATTGGAGCTGTCAATGAACCCCTGGGGTAATCTTGTCTCTGTATATTGTACCCCCTTATAGAAGAAAGAAAAGAGGTACGAACAGTCAGGATGTAGAGGGGCAGAAAAGAAAACAGAGCTAAGATAAATTACTGTGAAATAACTTGCAGAAGGCAGAATTGCATCTGTACTCAGCTGGATTGGGCACTACGGAGAATTAGCTCTCGATTACTTTATTAATCCCCCTTAAATCTTGTACTAATCTGTAGCCCCTCCCCCCACTCGTTTTTACCAGTAAATTGGACTGTTACCCGTGCTGCATGTGCAAATTAAAATTGCTAGTTTCAGCAGCCATTCAATCACAGGATACACCCCTAATTCCAGCTCAGGTTTTAATGAGTATTGGGGTATATTTGGAGCTTGCCTGCAACTTTTTAAATGAACCATTATAACAGCTACAGTAGCCATCAATCCAGTGTCCTGTCCATCTTTAGTTCATAAGGAACCCAGTATCTATGATAGCATTTCTTCTACCTGTGATGGACTTGTCTCTATATCTGAGGAGTGCAACATTAGCCTTTGTGGAATATCCAGTATATCTTGTACCTCCTGTGCGTGCTTTCCAGGAATATCTGAAAACACACCATCAGAAATACTGTATATTACACATCCCATTTTACATAATAAATCTCGACCAAGTAAATTAGAAGGGACCGCTGCAGCTAGAAGAAAGAATATTTAGCATGCAATGGTCCATTAGTATCTTCTGCCGCTGCAGTCAAGGGATAATGTGACTCCCATAACTGGAACAGTTTCCCCAGTGACAGACAAATTTTGAGGAGAAGTTAATACAGATTTTGCCACCCATGGGTCTACAAGAAAGTTTGATTAGTACCAGATATAGTAATTTTTAATTTTGGCTCTTTGTTCTTATTATTAGTTAATTTAACATTCTGTACATTACAGGTGTGGCTCAGATTTCAGAGATAAGCACGAGTACTCATGACCTTTGCTGCCATTGAATGTGTATGTCTCTGCTGCTGATGTCTCTCTATCCTATTGTCCATTCTTTGTTAATTGCTCTGTCTCCTGTTATCTGCATAAGAATGGAAGGGCTTCTTATCCTGTCTGCAACTTCCAGCACAATGCACTTCCACGGTTAAACCATTTTACTGTATACTCCTGTGTTTGCTGTGATAAATGCTACTCCTGTAAAGCTTGTATACTTACTGTCATTAACTTTTCGCTAGGCATTTCTTTCTTCCTGGCAACATTTTTATCATGACTAACAGCAGACTCCCTAATCCTTAAAGTTTCTCTAAGCCCATCAATTAAAACTGGTACCACTACTTCCCTATGGTGAACATTATCTTTGATGTCTTGAATTCCAGCGTATGTAGCCATGTCCGATATTGTCCTTGCAAAGTAATCGGTAGCACTTTCACTGTCCTTTTGTTTAATGGTAAATATGTTCTTTTTTTCTTTAAGCAAAGTTTTTATTGAAATTTAAACTGAACACATGTAGGGGTAGTAACAGTGTCATAAAATCAAACTTACAATATTTAAGCATAGTAAAATGGCAAATATTTCTGCCAATTAATTACCACAGGAAAGTATAAACTTAGTAAACATTAATGTTCTTTATAAGTGTCTGATTGTCCTCATCAGTTACAGTTCTGTCCTCCTCAAGTGACTATTTTTGATAAATTTTAGAATATCGGTATTGGAAGCGAGACAGGCCCTCAATGCTATCCGCCAATCTTTGTTAGTTGGTTCGTGTGCATTCCTCAAACTTTTTGACAATTAGCTAGATCTTTCCTACGATCAAGGAAATCAGTGATAATAGAATGCAATTCAGATCTACTCCAGGGACAGTGCATTGCTAGATTACTGACTGGAACTACTCTATCTTTACCGGCCTCACCATTGGGAACAGTTAGGGTTCTTACTGTGTGTAATTCTACAATATCACTACACCCAGGATCAATAGCTGGAACGGTGGTAGTCACAAAAACGACTATGGAAAATTCAACATCACTTTCTCCGATAGGAGAAGTGCGAATTTCAGGATTTCTACCTTCAGCTGATAACGACAGGTTGGAATAGCTGCTTTTAATGAAGAGCCGTGTGTACAATGTTTTACTCTACATTGTAGACGCGGCGCTGCCTTAAAAGACCACCTTAATAAGAAGAATGGGCAGGTCGCACTTTAACATGATGTTGTTTGTAAACGCCGGACTGTTCATTACGTACAATTGTTTACAGCAGTTATTCCAACCTGTCATTATCAGCTGAAGGTAGGAATCCTGAAATTCGCACTTCTACTGGAGAAAGTGATGTTGGATTTTCCGTAATCGTTTATTGGTACCTAACCCAGCTGGAACTATTGTTTCTGCACAATGGATATTTCTGTGCTTACTAGCATGTTGGAGAGTTTTATTGGGGTCTGTAGCAGATAACGCTAACGTATGAGCCACTCCGGTGTTTAAAGTAGGCTCATCCTCATTCCCTTCAATAATACATTTACTCTTTTCCAAAACAGGGTATAATTTACAGGGTTCACTATTTTCCCTGGCTGTACTTTTGTTACTATCCACATAAGGTGGGGCTAGCGCTGTTGCATGCTCAGGTTTGGAACAATTTTCTTTATCTTTCTGCGCCTGGGCTAATATTTCACACCAAACTTTGCCCTCACACTGCCACAAATTTAAACATGTGATATGTTTAAGTTGCAATTTCCTTGAACTTAATATGCAAATCTGATCTTTGAATGTATTCAAAATATCAGGATCAAAGCTACCAACACTAGGAAAAAGATGTACACATTCAGCAGTTATTTTTGTCCACTTCTCACAATACACAGTTGCTTTCTGACCATATTTCCTACTCATAATGTATATAGCAGACCCTTCAGGTCCACATTGAGATATGTTATTCCATGTAAAGATGAAAATAAATGGACAGTTATAAATCAGTTACACAGTGGACATAACTGTGTTGTATACAGTACAGTGATGCACTTACTAATCATGGAGAGTAGTCAGTCTCTAAAGCTTTGATTTGTGGTCCTGGATGCTGATGGATGTGCTCAGTTGGTCCATCAGCCAAACAGAGATGACAAAAGAAATCACAGTTGAGCTCAGTGGGCAGCTGAACGGATATGGAAATAGTAATAAAAGTTGAGCTCAGTGGGATCAGCAGTCAAGTGGAGATGGCAACAGCAATGGCAGATGAAGTCAGTGGGACCAGCAGCTAAATAGAAATGATAGCTCAGTAGACGCTTAAAACAGCTTTGCTTTTGGCTTCAGGACAATCCTCAGCCCTATTTTGATGTTTACCAAAAGTATTCAAAATTATTTGAAGCTTTATATTTGGGAGAATAAGAACAACCAGTGCAACCATTTGCATTTCCACAAGTCACTTTTTGGGAGTCAGGTAGAGATTTCCTGTGTCAATCTCTGGTGCACTGTGTTAGGATTTACAGCCTGAAGAATGAGTTGGGTGAAGGCACTGTGCTTAGAAGTCAGGAAAAAGTGAGACGACATTAACCATGAGGTTTACCATCTCTCACCTTTCCAGGTACATTGAGGTGCACGGCAGCAAAGTGACTACAAAGATATTCCACATTCCATCGAGAATCTGCTATTCCACGTCCAAGTCCACCCGGGTCTGCCAAACCTAAGCAAATATTTACTCATCCTACAATCAAGAACATCCTACAGTGTGTGTTCCATAAATGTAAATACAACATAAGAAAAATAAGAAGGTAGCTTTGGCCACATTTTTTTGTCATTCTAAATGACACCAAATATTGACTTGTGATTTTTAGGCACTGCACAATTTTAATTTATTTAGCTTTTATCTGTTTGTTTATATATTTTATTATAATAAAGTAATTATGCATTAAGTCCAGCTGGCCACAAATAGCAGATATTGTATAACTGGCCTCATATCTCTCTATGTGACCCGGAAACATTTTGTTTGACAAAAGACCAAGGAGTAAATCCGCCACAGCACTAATGACAAACCAAAACAATAAAAAAAAACTATTACCCCACTCATTTGGGAAAAGGTGAAAATAATAAGCACATACAAAATTTGATTCCCCTTAAAGTATAATATCTTACTCAAAGTTACCTATGCCTGGAATAGATTGTTAATGCTTCAGAGAAACCTATTACCAGTATAAATGTATTACAAGTAAGCAGTATAAATATACTAAATCTGTATGTGATCAGAGACAGTTTATTGGTCGTTATGAGTAGACCCGAATATGTTAAACCTCTGACGGAGCTTGAAATTGTTACTTGGGAGATTGGTTAGGAAACATGGTGTATGTTTCACGTTATGGATGTCAAGACAAGTAAGTTGTTGAATGCTGAAACACACCAGTGAATTTTAGAGCATGGCAAGCACAACTTTCCCAAGTGATTAATAGTCGTCTTTTTATGAGTTTCTACATGATTGGAGACATCTCTGCTGAATCTCTCAGTAAGTCACAGCAAATATTTCCACCGGGAGCGCACGCTAACCTACGGCAGCATGTATACAGCGGTTTAATGTAATTAGGAAGGCAGGTGTAATTAAATAACTGGGGGAAGTCCGACACAGCTAAGTCTTCACATTCTAAAGTCTAACACAATCCTTCCTTTGTTCCATTTGGATAGAATCCATATTGTGCATGACTGCGAGGGTTACAGCTAGGAAGAATATATATATATATACATTGCACACAAAAAATTAAACCGTTGTAACAGAATAGTCCCCTAGAATCTGTCCATGTAAAACCAGATTGATCTTATACTGTGATGGTAGTTAGGAAATTTCACATGAAAAACCAATTACTTTTTTCTAAGTAGAACTGGACAGTAATTATATGTCATCTGTATTTCACATTATTAGAAACTTCAACAGGAAAGAGTTGAAGCAAGAAATAAATGTCTCCTACGGTGGAGTGATCAGGGGTCTGTTGTGTCAGTTTCCTTGATGAAATCATTCCCTTCAGCTATTACTGCTGTTGTCTGGCGATCATCCACTTTCTTGCTCACACATAACTCACAATCAATCTATGGATTGTTAGGTGCTGTATTACTTACCCTGTGAGCTCAGTTTTATTTGCAGCACATTTAATTCATATGTTTTAGGGAAGAATATAGTTCTGTGTGACATTTGCGAGATTGCGCCAGTAGTGATGTGACGTATTACATCCTGGTGGCCACGGCTCGTATCTTATAAGGGAGAGCTGAGCCAGCCATCCCATTCAAGGTGTCCCCATACTCGCCAGCTCTCACAGTCCGATCACGAGTCTCAGCGCCTGAGTCATTGAGGCAGCAGACTGAGCGCAGAGTGTGTTTGTTTTAAACTGCATGTACCTCGGCTCTGTGTACTCCTGAAGTCAGCAAGGAACGGATCTAAAGACGTGTGGTGATGACTACGGCTGCAGTATTACTCTGGTCTACAACACAAGAAACTGCAGGATACGTACAACACCTATGTGGAATAATAAAGCTCAAAAGAATGCACAGGAAACAATATATATTCAAATAATTTTACATGTCAATATTATAGTCATTCATGATTATACATTGCAGCTTTTAAAATCTTTTTTTTTCTAGAAAAACATTTATTAGGCTGTCGTTAATGTCTTCTGTACATAACAGATATTTATACAGTTGCTCCTGACTGCAGACACATGTTATAGCATGTATACGATACTGACATCACTAGGACTCAGGACTTAGACTAGATCTCTAGCTGGAGCAAGAGATATGGAAGAAAACCAGCGCACTTCTGTATTATCATTTATTTATAAGGTGCCACAAGATGTCTGCAGTGCTGTACACAATACAAAACATTAGACCATACAAGGTAAAACATAACAGATCAATAAACAAATATTACCAAGACTCCCGGGGCTCCAGGCATAGCAATTATAGTGAGGCTGGAGCAGAAGAATAGGTATGAAGACAGGAGGGAAGAGGGATGAGAGAGGTGAAAACAACAAGTATCGAGAGAGGGTTAGGAGGATGGCTGATAGGCTTTAAGGAAGAAGTGAGTTTTGAGTGCCCGTTTGAAGGAGCACAGATTAGGGGACAGTTGGATGGAACGTGGGAGGTCGTTCCAGTAGAGGGGGGCAGCTCGGGAAAAATCTTGGATTTGATAATATGAAGAAGTAATCAGGGTAGAGGAGAGGCGATGGTCATTGGCCGAGCACAGGGAGCAGGTGGGAGTGTGAATGGAGCGGAGGTTGGAGATGTATGGGGTAGTGGAGTGGGACGGGGCCTTGTAGGTGAGGCGTTTGAAAAGGAATCTGTAGGGGAAGAGGAACCAGTTTAAGGCAAGACAGAGAGGGGAGACAGAAGAAGAGTGTCCTGAAAAGAAAATGAGTCTGGCAGCCGCTTTAAGTATAAAACGAAGGGAGGCAAGGTGAGAGCGGGGGAGGTCGGTGACTAGACGGTTACAGTAATCGAGACGGGAAATGATGAGCACATGAATGATGGTTTTAGTGGCATCCTGAGATAGGAAGGGCCGGATGCGGCCGATGTTCCGTAGTTGGAAGCGACAGGATTGGGCAAGAGATTGAATATGGGGGGCACAAGAGAGAGAGGAGTCATGGGTGATGCCCAGGCAGTGGAGTTGGGGACAGAAGAGATGGTGGTTTTATTAACAGTGATAGAGAGATCAGGGGGGGGTGAGCATCTAGAAGGAGGGAAGACCATGAGTTCTGTTTTAGCAATGTTAATTTTGAGAAAGCGTAAGGACATCCAAGAGGAGATGGCGGAAAGGCAGTCAGAAACACACGAGAGGAACAGGGGGGAAAGATCGAGAGAAGAGATGTAAAGCTGAATGTCGCTGGCGTAGAGGTGATATTGGAGATCAAAGGAAGAGGTGAGAGCACGCAAGGAGGTGGTATAAAGCGAGAAGAGTCTCGTTTACTTATCATTTAAACCTGTATTGTGATTTTTTTATAGCAACTTATTTCAGAGATATAAAAAAATCAATAATCACCCTCTGCAATTTAGCAAAAAAATATTGGAAAGGCCCTGAGCAATGCCCAGGTCCCCTGGAGATACTGACTTGGGGTGTTAACTAACTGCTTTGCTGATGTGTATGTGTGAGCCGGTTGGATAATACATACATGTACAGTGGAACTGAGAGGCCAGGTTTGGATTTTCTGTCTAACTAATGTGTAAAAAAAATCAAATGAAATGACTACAGTTTAAAAATAGATTTTATTTTGTTAAAACATTAAATAAAAATAGTTGAAAACATTAATGGACTAAAAAAATGCATTTGCTCTGTTACCATGTTACCACCATCCTTAGTTGGTGATAAGAGAACAGGTATTACGTTGCTACAATTATCGTGGCAATACTAGTTAAATTGACTTCCCTATGCATAATCAGACTTACCACTGGCAGGGTTATAACTAGAGATGGGCGGGCTCGGTTCCCCGAGAACCGAACCCACCCGAACTTTGACTATCCGAGTACCGACCCGAGCAGGCTCGGTACTCTCCCGCCCGTTTGGATTCCAAATCGAGGCCGAACGTCATCGTGACGTCGTCGGATCTCGGGGCTCGGTTCTCGCGATATTTTAAAATTATAAATACCTGCCTCCACAGCAATCCATCGCCATTTGACAGAGGGAGAGAGCAGGGTGTAGTCACAGGCTGATTAGAGCAGGGACAGAGAATACAATTCTGATAACAATTCTGATTACAATTTTGATAACAATTGATAGAGAAGAGAGGAGGATAGAGGAGTCTTTTTTTTCAATATTTGTCACTACAAGTGCTTTGGGGTGTCCCCCATTCTTTTGCATTAATATTTCTGGCTGTCAATAGCCACCAAACTACCGTGGTCCATTTATTTTTACTTTCTAATTCCACAGTCTATGCCGGCTGCTTTTTTTCTATTCAACTACAAGTGGAGGGTGTAATATACACCCAAAGACGATGGCTACATTGCCAATAATCAAAGATGGAGGAGGTAGACAACCAGGTTTGTCTGTATAATTTGCAGGCAAGAGTTCGCATTAAGGACGGCCTACCAGGGATTAAATTACCTCACTTATCCAAGAAACTAGTGGAGCACTAAATTAGGTTATTTTAGACCAAACAAATTGTATTTTTTTCAAAAATGGCAAAACAAAACCAAAACCAAAACACAGGGGTCAGTGAGCATCTCTAGTTATAACTATATGGACATGTCTTTATACTGTTTCCCTTTACAATGCAGCGCCGCTTTAAATTTAATCGCCGAAGACGCTGAACTCACGGGTGTTGAAGAACCCGCATGTTAATACATTTACCCCCAGATTGGAAATCGGTACGAATTTAGCCCCACATCTTTTCTGGTAAGATACACAACTATAATTCCTGAAAATCAGGTATGTAAAAGGTATATCAGATACAGTATTGGATATCCTTATATTGGGAGATTTAGACAATACTTTTCAGTCTCATCTTCTAGGATTGTTCAAAGTATTAAGAGTAACCATGGGAAAAATTAACAAAAATTGATCTTTGTCAGTTTTTCCATAGCTAATGTATGTAAAACCCCTATATGTACCCCCCAAAAATCTAAGATTTGCTTGAGTATCCTATGCACTTAGTAAAGCAATTCCTGATAAATATGAGGCAGCACAAAAAAATATGAAATGGGTCTGGTCATAAAGATGTAATTACAACATTCTCATTTTTCACTGCAGACTACTTATTCTAGGCTCATTAATGCCTTAAAGTCCCGACAGTACGGGGACATCAGAATTGTCTTTATGATGTAACATTTCTATATATTCTTTATGTTGTTTTAAATGTGTTCCTAAAATGGAACAAATTTTAATAGCAATAGCACCTGGTTGATGTAAAACGGCATCTTCTTAAGCTTATAGAACGATGATCGATCTCTGCCACCTCCGTAGACAGGCAAATATTAACTTTTTTAAGTTGGAAAAAGAGAAATGCCTCCAAAAATATGTGCGGTCCACACCTTGAAGATTGATCAAGTATCTTATCCTGTGGCACAAAACCTCTTCTTTGCATGTGAGTGCCACACGAGAAGCATTTCTGTGCCTGGTCTGCCAAGGTTCTTCCTTCAGAAGAATCCAAATGTTGCACCACTGAAGCCACTGCCACATTAATGAGTGAAGCCATGGACCTACCTAGAATTGGATTAGATGAATCTAATTTATTGGCTTGTACAAATTCTTCGAACTGAATTTATCATCATCATCATCATCAACATTTATTCGTACCACAAATTCTGCAGCCCGGACAGTCAGCAAAACAAATCACAGCAAGCGAATAAACATAATAATCAAAAACACACAAAAACACTGTGGCAAAGAATTGGAGTAAAATACAAGTTGAAGACGTACAAGTACAAATGAACAAGGACAAAATCATCATCATCATCACTATTTGTTTATATAACGCCACTAATTCCGAGCGCTGTACAGAGAACTCATTCACATCAGTCCCTGCCCCATTGAATCTTACAGTCTAAATTCCCTAACATACACAGAGAGAGAGAGAGAGACTAGGGTCAATTTTGATAGCAGCCAATTAACCTACCAGTATGTTTTTGGAGTGTGGGACGAAACCGGAGCACCCGGAGGAAACCCACGCAAACAAGGGGAGAACGTACAAACGCTACACAGATAAGGCCATGGTTATGAATTGAACTCATGACCCCAACACTGTGAAGCAGAAGTGCTAACTACTAAGCCCCCATGCTGCCCATAAGATAAACGTAAATTGTCACAATCATAATACCAGGTACATATGAGGTAGACAAAGAAGGTGCGGAGAAGAGATGTAGAATAGAGAGGAACCTCACCCTGAGAGCTTACAATATAGAGGGAGGGGAAAATCAGGAGGTTATAGAACCAACATTGGACATGGCAGGAGGAGCAAGTAGAGAAGTTATTTTGCATTTTATATTATAATTTGTATTATATTTTAGAAGTAACTATTGCATTATTGTTGTAAAGATAGATCAGTTTCAATTAAAGCCACCATTTTATCATATCGGTTCTTGTGTGTTTCCATCAGTAGCCCCTATTTGGTGAAATAGTGGCTGAAATCCGATATTAGTGTCTCTGTGCAACTTTATGGCGTCAGTTATGTAAAACGCTACTCGTTTTATCTTCTGTTGTAAAATTTCATCCCTAGTCTTTGCATCAGCAATCTCCATTTACTTGTTGTTGATTGTTATTGTTGTTGATTGTTATTGTTGTTGATTGTTGTTGATTGTTATTTTGATTTCTAACATTCTCAAATTGGGCACGTGCTCCACTGTTCTCACCTTCAAAAACAATGCACTTCTTAAAATCTTTCTTTCACGTTTTTCTTTAACCACTTGTTATTAATGAGCCCAGAATGAGTAAAAACAATAATAGTTGGATTGTCCCCAGTAATTTGGTATTGAAGTTTAGCAACGTCATTGCCACTAAATAATCTGCAAGTTGCATTATTTCATCCACGTTTGTGGCGGATCCAGAGTGACATGGGTTACAGGTATTTTCTCCCAACGTTCAAATGTCATCCTCCCTAAGTGTCAGAAGGAATCACATGGGTTCATCCAAGGTAACAAGATCCATAGTATTAACAAACCCATGGACAGGACTTCCATTCGCATAAACTTTCACCAGATGTTTTCAATTGCCTGGATTTCCCCAGTCTACTCCTAATACTAGGGGGCTGAGTCATTAAGAAGGATAAAGCATAAAAAAGGACTAACTTTGCACATGGGCAAAACCATGTCACATTGGAGGGGGAGGTAAATTTAAAATGTGGGAACAGATTTGTAGTTGGGGTAGGGCATGTCCTAGATCAACTTTAAATTTCAGTGCAAAAATAAAGGTATCAAGTATTTGTGTGCTAGATGAAAAACAGCCAGTGTTTAACTTATGTGCAAAATAATAAACTAATTTATAATTTATAATTTATACCCTTTTGCATTATAACATGGTTTGTCCTGGAGAGCATCTACAAATTTTTCTGCCTTACTTTCCTTAATGATCCAAGCCCTAGATGAGGATCTGAATGGTGGTGGGTACTCACTA